>NC_086444.1:1060674786-1060929786 GCF_028390025.1 Pseudophryne corroboree
GTTGGTCCCATATATATACACGCAAGATCAATCCACATTTCCATACTTGTATAAAACAAAAATATTGGAAACGGCAATGATTGGATGCATCTTCCTGCTGCAATTCAATAGTAGTATTCGATTTCTTCTAATAGGCTAGGATTCTATGCCATCAGAAACTGCTCACTGATTCCTCTGTAAGAACTCAAAGTCCTAATGCATTTTTGGACAGCTGTCATCAGGATGTCCTTTGGAAATAACTGAAACTGAGGACTTCTGTTAGTCTTATACGGTTATATATCCCCTTCAGACATAAGCCATAAGTTATTTTTCCGATGCGTACACATCAACCTAGGTCCTGCTTATTATGTCTTAAAGGGTCTGACCGTTGACAGTCCCGGCTCTGTACACTTGCAACCAGGGATATTCCCGTGACTTGAAACCTGTGTCAGTGCCCCAGCTTGTGTGTGAAATGTATGACCCTTTTAGGCATGACCTAAATGTATGTTAGGGTTGTGCCTAATTGGAATTCATTGATGACATCATCTCCAAGCTCCCACTGTAAGCTAGAAGACCTGGGTCATTGGAAGAGAAGACCCGGGTCTGGTGTGAAGAGTGACCATCTGGGAATAACCCGGGTCATCACTCATGTGTGATTGGGGGGTAAGTACAGAAAGCCCAAGTCTTATCCCATGCTTAATTCCCATCTACGAGCAGGGTTAAAGCTGGGGTTTATGTCTGAAAGGGGTATTAGAGACATTCCTATTAAAATACAGTAAAGATAGCCATGGACCACTGATGGATGCAAACCATCAACAGTGGTTTCATCAGTTGACGGCGAAGCTTTGATGGCAGAAATTTCCGTCCTTTAAGTCTCAGCTTCTGCCAAATGTTCCTATCACTAATGGCAAAACATTTGATGGTTTTCACATGATAGTGTGTAACCATCGACCGTCAATGATTACATGGATGATGACTATCAAAGAAATGCAGTACTTTACAGGAGCCTGCAAATGCTTTTATTGCTTCTAGATATATCCCATTTCCCTTTCACAAACACCCTGCTTTTCCCCTCCATTTTGGCATACCTTGTCACTGAGCAACCAACGTATCTATTGACCTAATTCTTACACTTCTTTATTTAACTATTAGCTAAATCCTAAACATCATAACATTATTCTAGTACACCCAGTGTTTGCCCAACAATCATGCAATGTCCTCTCTATGATATGCCTGGGTTCAGGTTCACAAATCCTGGATTCAGGATCTAAAATCACCTTTCCCTATACAGGTTGAGTATCCCATATCCAAATATTCCGAAATACGGAATATTCCGAAATACGGACTTTTTTGAGTAAGAGTGAGATAGTGAAACCTTTGTTTTTTGATGGCTCAATGTACACAAACTTGGTGTAATACACAAAGTTATTAAAAATATTGTATTAAATGACCTTCAGGCTGTGTGTATAAGGTGTATATGAAACATAAATGAATTGTGTGAATGTACACACACTTTGTTTAACGCACAAAGTTATAAAAAAATATTGGCTAAAATGACCTCCAGGCTGTGTGTATAAGGTGTATATGTAACATAAATGCATTCTGTGCTTAGACTTCGGTCCCATCGCCATGATATCTCATTATGGTATGCAATTATTCCAAAGTACGGAAAAATCCCATATCCAAAATACCTCCGGTCCCAAGCATTTTGGATAAGGGATACTCAACCTGTACTATATATAGGCCCAGAGCCAGCCCTAACCAATATGATGACCTAGGCAAGATTTTGTCTGGTGCCCCCTAGCACCACCGCTAGTTCCGCCACTGACCCTGCACCCCTTTCCCAGCACTATCACCCCTCACCTGTAGCAGTCCTCATTTTGGTGCTCCTATCCCCTATATTTTAAATAGGAACAGTGTGCACATTTGGCGCACAGCTCAAATATGAGTGTGTTCTTGCTGGGAAGGGACATGGCCTCACAGTAATATCCCCAATTCAAATTAAGTCACACAGTAGTGCAAATTTATTCACATTTATCATGTGATGGTGTCCCTTATACAGGCCTGGTGACAGGGGGGGTCAAAGGGGACATCCGTACCGGGCCCCGACATTAGGAGGGGCCCAAGGTTCTGGGCATTAACCATGGCGTTGAGCTGTGGCAGTGCGGCTGCTAGCATGGGGTATCACACAGGCCGGAAAAGAGCTTTGGCACTGGAGCTTCGACGGTGGACCCTGCCCCCCCTCCCCGGCGGAAACCCAACCACTGCCCCCAGTCACCTGTCCGGGTCCTGTTGTGTGCGTTAGTTATCATGTGATGCATCGGTACGACGCTGCGCCCTCTACCTCCTCCCCGCCTTTCACAGTTCAGTCTTTGCAGTGGCGACGGTCCTAAGAGGAGCCCAGTCCAGAACCCAGGACTGCAGGAGAAACAGCCCAGGCCGCGTGGAACTGGAGGATAGCAGTGATGTTTTGGTAAGTGACAGCAGTCAGAGTGTGGAAACACTGTCACGCAGTGTCTCTCATGAGCCAGAGCATACATTATAAAAATAAAAAAACAGATAATATTCACAATGCAATGCTATATCAAAGTGCAGTTAGTGCTATTTTGATCCACTGTGCTCAGCCATAATGCAGCATATTTTTATTACTTTGCATAATGAATATTAATTATCTGTATGTTTTTTTTAATAATATTAAAAAACACATATTCAGTACGCAATGTAATAAACATACACTGCACTACTGCTGAGCACATGGCTAACACTATCTGCACTTTGAATAGAACTTCTCTAGCTGGTGGCAGTGATATTAGTGGCTTTTATTAATATTGTTGAATTGCCGGCATAATGTTATTTTAGAATTAAATAACATTATGCCAGCAATTCAACAATATTAATAAAAATACTAATGTCACTGGTAGAGGACTTCTATTCAACATCAATAGTAACATCCTTAACTGTGTGGAGTTTGTACATTCTGCTTGAGTGGGTTACTCCAGTGTCATCCCACACTCCAAAAATATTCTGTCTGTAAATTAGTGTGTGTACAAGTGTTTAGGGCAGACTAGATGGACCAAGTGGTTCTTCGCTGCCGTCAAATTCTCTGTTTCTTTGTGTACACCTGAACAATACACCTATGTGTGGGTCTGGGGTCAAGGTTGGATGGGGGAGGTAGTTGGAGGGAAGAGGGGGGCCCCAGAGGTATCAGTGTACCGGGCCCCAAGTTCTCTGTTGCCGGCCCTGCCCTTATTCATGGTACATCACACAGTAGTACCATTTTACCTTAAATATGTTACTCCTCACAGTAGTGCCCCTTGTTCACATTATATCACACTGAATTGTTCCTTATTCATATCACAACACACTATATTTATTCACATTTGACAACAGAGTAGTGCCTTTTCTATACATTATCCTAAGTAGAGCAGTAGATCACCTTATACACATAATGCCACACATTAGTGATGCATTTATACACATAATACCACACAGTAATGCCCCGTACACATGACACACATTATTAATTTCCTTATAAACATAATGTACCTTACACATTATGTCAACCTTTATTAATGACCTTATATACATAATGTCCCTTACACATATGCTGCACATTATTAATGCACTTACACACATAATGACACACATAATACCCATTACACATATGCCACACATTATTAATGCATTTATACACACGATACAGATAATGCCCCTTACACATATGTCGAACACTACTGCACAACCATCCCACCCGCACACAGCACTCACATGGCCGCTATCACTGTGACCTCTGCCTCAGCTTGGATACAGATGTGTCCAAATGCATCTTGCCTTAATACGCCATGCAGCAGAAGATGCCTGAATTAGCTGGCAGCTCTGCTAACGTTGTGGCTAACGTTGTGTAAGAGGTGAGGCTGTGCTTGTGGTGGTGCCTGCTGCCGTGCAGGTGTAGCTTCGGTACTCACCAGGCGCCGCTCTCTCTCACCTTCAGGTACCGGAACCTTCAACGGACCTGGCAATCTTCAGTCGGATCCGGACACGATGACCTAGGAGGAAGGAGATTGCTGAGTGCCGTCCTCCTGACTGTGGACCGAAACGCCCTCCGGAACCGAGGAAAATGTGCTTTCGGGCTAGGTGAGGGTCATCCCAGGCGCACGCCTCAGAGCCCGAATTTCACCTATTGGCACTCTCGCACCAGGTGGAAACTCTACCTTGCACTGGCGTGCAAGGCTCACCGCTCGCCCTGAAGGAAGGGAGACAGATAGGGACGAACACAGAAGGAACACACAGACCGATGTTACTCACCGTCCAACGTCTTGTACTCCGATCTTCTCCACTTACAGGTCCCTGTAAGGAGGCAAAGAGAGAAACAGCCGTGCAGGGCCTAACTCTAACCTAGTGTGCATCCGCTACACTAGCTACATAACAAAGCCCTCAAACTGGCTCAAGTGTGGGTGGTGCAACACAAACTATGAACAAACTCTAAAACAACATTTTGCCCTGCACGGTAACAACACACATATCGGAGTACAACATCAAACGGTGCGGTTCCTTTAGATCCCTACCTGCACTCTGGGGGGGTGGACGCCGCACAGCCTACCCACCTCCTGTACCTTCCCTTATGTGGGGCTCAGGCCAAGCGAGCCTGCCTACCTAAACACCCTGGGGTGGACTGGACCTAGTGCCCATTACCACCTGTATTCACCTTCGGGGGAAACCGCTTATCTACTGGGCCTAACGCCCCCTAACTGCACACAGGCCGGAGGCCTGACTTCATCCCTCGGGCCTAGCGCCCGACTAACTCGTCGCCCATTGTGTGACCTGGGCCTAATGCCCTGGGTCACCTTGTATCCCTAGCGGCCGCCAACTGAACTAGGGCCTAATGCCCTCTAATGTCCCCCAGGCCTATTGCCTGCGCTTGCCCTCGGGCCTAATGCCCGCCTATCTTGTCCCACAGGCCTGTGGCCTGACTATTCCTATGGGCCTAGTGCCCAAACTGTGCCCCCAGGCCTAGTGCCTGCCTATCAGGGCCACGGGCCGGGAGGGCCCCGACTACACGTGGCCACGGGCCTGGAGGGCCCGCCTAAACGTGCCCACGGGCCAGGAGGGCCCGACTAAATGCCCCCACGGGCCAGGAGGCCCGACTAAATGCCCACAGGCCGGAAGGGCCTGACTGTGCCCACGGGCCTAATGCCCGAACACCCGGTGGTCTAGGGAGGAGAGGGGGGGGCACCTTAGAAGGGCCTACCTGCGGTGGAGAAGGCTGCAGTTGGGAACTGCACAGCTCAATTGCTTCCCACCACTGCAGCGCTTCTCGGCCTGGATGAGCTCTTCTGCCGCTGGCCCGTCCTGGCCAGCGGCGCCGCCGTCTCCTCTCCGTGTCCAGCCGCCGCTGGACATCTTCTTTCCAGAGCCTGGAGTCTTCTGGCCTCTTCCGCGGCCACTGGAGCTTCTTCCGCGACGTCTTCCTCCTCCTCGTGCCACTCCGAACTTCGCCGCTCTTCGGCGCGGCGTCTTCTCTCTTCGGCTCCCGCCCGGCGTCTGACGTCAGACGCCGGGGGCGGGGCCAGTGACGCGGCAAGCGCCGATTGGCTCGCCGCGCCCGCTTCCGATTGGCTGGTGCCCCGCGAGCCGCGATTGGCTCGCGGACGGCGCCGGATTCGAAAAACCACGGGCGGCGCTTCTGATTGGCGGCCAGAACGGCGCCAAGTTTAAAGCGCCGCCGACGCGCCGCTACCCGCCGCCGCCGACAGCCTGGTGCAGGGAAACATCCGATCCCTGCACCAGACACCCGCCGCCGCACACCCAGCGCTGGGGACAGACAAGCTGCCCCAGCGCTGTCCACAGCCAGGGACAGCACCTCGGATGTGCCCACAGGGCATATCTCTACAGTTGTGCGACTTTTTTTGACAAAAATGCATCTTATTTGTATTACTATGTGGCTAGGATGCACAAGCAGCTTCTGCTGATAAAAATGATATGCGGCATGCCAGTGACGGATTGGGATCGAACACCAGCCCGGGAAATTTATGGAAGCAGCCCTAATGGGGGTGGGGTCTGTTGAGGGGGAGGGGCCTGTCAAGAGGGTGGGGTCACTCCTAAGAGGTCCTGATTCTGAGATAGACACAGTTGGGGCCTCCTTTGCTTTACGTTATGATATTGTTTACCTGTGACTGTGGCCCTCATTCTGAGTTGATCGCTCGCTAGCTACTTTTCTGCGAAAATCGGCAGCGAGCGATCAACTCGGAATGACCCCCTTTATGCATATGCTGCTACAATACCCTTCCCTGATGCACATCTGTACGTCTGAATATACAAGGACTGATATGCCCACTTTCAGTGTCTACTGACACTGCAGTCATGCCTTTAATCGGGTGGTCTTCTGTTTGCCGGCGGTCGGGCTCCCGGCGCTCAGTATACCGGCGCCGGGAGCCCGACAGCCGGAATACCGACAATTATTTTCCCTCGTGGGGGTCCACGACCCCCATAGAGGGAGAATAAAATAGTGTGGCGCGCGTAGCGCGCCACCGTGCCCGTAGCGTGGCGAGCGCAGCGAGCCCGCAAGGGGCTCATTTGCGCTCGCCAAGCTGTCGGTAAGCCGGCGGTCGGGCTCCCGGCGCCGGGATGCTGGTCGCCGGGAGCCCGACCGCCGGCCAGCCGTAGTGAACCCCTTTAATCTACTGCTGATTTTATTGATTTTTCATTCTACAAACCCCTTTTTTTAACCTTATATGTTTCAAAGTACAGGGAGGAGGAGCACACACTACATACAGCACAGTACAGGGAGGGAGCACACACTACATACAGCACAGTACATGGAGGGGGAGCACACACTGCATACAGCACAGTACAGGGAGGGGGAGCACACACTAAATACAGCACAGTACAGGGAGGAGGAGCACACACTACATACAGCACAGTACAGGGAGGGGGTGCACACACTACATACAGCACAGTACAGGGAGGGACCACACACTACATACAGCATAGTACAGGGAGGGAGCACACACTACATACAGCACAATACAGGGGACCACACACTACATACAGCACAGAACAGGGAGGGAGCACACACAAGTAGTGAAACACAGACACAGGGGACCAGCGCAGCAGAATCTGTCCCAGTGGCCAATCCGCCCCTGATTACATACATAGCCACCATATTACATACATAGCCACCACATTATTACTTGAATAGCACCACATTATACAAATAGCACTGCATTACACGTATAGCACCACATTATACAAATAGCACCACATTACATACATAGCCACCGCGTTACGTACGTAGCCACCGCATTACATACGTTGACACCGCATAAATAGGCCCATCATCATGGACAGACATTGGGCAGCTATAGGGCTGAAGGACGTTGCATTAGAGATTGTCCCAGGGCTGGCCGTGAGGGCTGCCTGGTCAGCTGGCATCCTGAGAACAAAGTACATCCTGCTCCTGTCCAGTCCCCAAACCATACACTGTGACCGGGTGTGCCCTAACCCATACACTAACATGATAATGCAAATAATGTCATTAAAAATAACCTCTCTGCCGGGTCCCCTTCAGTGCTCAGTCGCCGCTCTGGCCAGTTCAGTGAGAGTGTGGGAGCTGGGGTGGCAGCAGGTGTAGTGATCCCGGCTCTGACCATTGCTTTGCTGCTGCTCCTGGGCTGGGCTCATTGAAGAGACCTTTGTCCGGTGCCAGGGAGAGGATGCTGCTGGGCTGGTTAACTTTCTCAAGGTCCCCCATTGGTAGAACAGCATCACCACTTTCACGGCTAGCGGCACCTGGAAGTGCCCGCTAGCCTAACTTCCGGATTGCATTCCAATGAACCACAAGTACTGGATGCAGTGTGAGCCAGCCCAGCCTGAGTGTGAATCGGCCTGGCTGAGGGGGATATGGGTTCGGCCCATCGGAATCTGTCATGGTGTCCTGGTGGGCCAATCCTCCCCTGGTAGCTGCACTCCCTGTACCTATGGTAGCTACACCCTTGTATATAACACATGTAACTGTGACAGGGAAGGTGGCCCCTCTCAGCACTGGGTCCCATAGCAGCTGCACTCCCTGCACCTATGGTAGCTACACCCTGCATATAACACATGTAATTGTGACAGGGAAGTTTGCTCCTCTCAGCTCTGCATAGCAGCTGCACTCTCTGCACTTATGGTAGCTACATCCTTATATATAACACATGTAACTGTGACAGGGACGGTGGCTCCTCTCAGCACTGGGCCCCATAGCAGCTGCACTCCCTGCACCTATGGTAGCTACACCCTGTATATAACACATGTAACTGTGACAGGTAAGGTGGCCTCTCTCAGCTCTGTGTCCCATAGCATCTGCACTGCCTGCACCTATGGTAGCTACACCCTGTATATAACACATGTAACTGTGACAGGGAAGGTGGCCTCTCTCAGCTCTGGGTCCCATAGCATCTGCACTGCCTGCACCTATGGTAGCTACACCCTGTATATAATACATGTGATTGTGACAGGGAAGGTGGCCCCTCTCAGCACTGGACCCCATAGCAGCTGCACTCCCTGCACCTATGGTAGCTACACCCTGTATATAACACATGTGATTGTAACAGGGAAGGTGGCCCCTCTCAGCACTGGACCCCATAGCAGCTGCACTCCCTGTACCTATGGTAGCTACACCCTGTATATAACACATGTAACTGTGACAGGGAAGGTGACCTCTCTCAGCTCTGTGTCCCATAGAATCTGCACTGCCTGCACCTATGGTAGCTACACCCTGTATATAACACATGTAATTGTTTCAGGGAAGGTGGCCCCTCTCAGCTCTGGGCACCTGTAATCCAGACAGGGCTGTGGGCGGAGACACTGCAGAAGTGAGCTGTGTGTGCAAGGAGCAGGTTGTGAGGAGGTGAGCTCCTGCTGCAGAGTTTTTCATAGGAGGTTTTCCTGCTGGCTTCCCCAGGTGGGATGGATCTCCCCAGGGGAGAAAGCTCCCTGAATATGGACTGCGTCCAGAGCACTGAAAGTGCTATGACAGTACACCCTGGAGCCATAGTAATAGGCAGCCAGCCAGTGGCAGAAGTGGCCAGTTGTTCCATTAATGCGGACTCCCCCAAACTGCAGGCGGGTGCTCCTCTGAGTGAAGGTGTAACTCAGGGTGGAGTGGCAGCAGCTGTTGCCAGCCTGACAGTTAGTGAAGCGGGGGGGGGGGGGGGGTCCCGTCCTTTGGACGCTGGGTAGAATGTGCCGGCATCCCTGGGAGATACAGAGGATGAGGAGATGGAGACTTATGAAAGTTACACTATTAAAGAACTGCAGCGAGAAAGCCTGTCTCTGAACAATAAAATTGCAAATAAAAAGAAGAAACGGAACTCATGCTATAAATGGGAGCGGCCAATTTTGAAAGAAGAGCTTCTTGTTCTAACATCTGCCCTTGAAAGGGTTAAAGCTCAACTGGCAGTGAAGTGGTTACAGGAGAAAAGCAAAGCAAAAAGTGACTCACCTGTTGTTTCCTGTGAGTCTGTGGTTAAAGATAATAAAGAAATGGAGGTCTGTCAATCGGACAGACAAAGTTCTGTTGCGGAGGTACCGGTGGCTGCGGAGGTTGGGGCTGGGGAGGCGTCTCTCCAAGATTCAGCAGTAATGCAGGCAGGAAAGGGTGCACAGGATGCTGAGGTGACAGGTGCAGCAGTAATTGCTGCTGAACTTGCTGGGCCGACGCCCATGCTGTGTGAACCTTTTACTGCTGGTGCAGCAGCTGAAAGTGAAGGTCTGGAAGTGAAGCGCTCTGACTTCCAGCTAAGGATGGATATTATTGGCGCGGAAATCTTGTTGCCGGCAAGGGCGGAAAAGAGCACTGAGGCAGGCACCTCTGGGGTGACTTTGGGTGCAGCTAGGTGTTCAGCACCAAATGGCAAACCAGGAGTTAATGCCTAAGAAGTGCAGTCTCTTTCTTCCACAGGTACAGAACAGCAGCACCAGCGAACAGCACAAGGAATGCCAATTTTCCATGAGAATAAACTGTCATCTGGTGAACAACAGATCATTGAAACTGTATATGGACAAATGCTGGTACCGGAAAGAGCTCAAGTGGCAGCTCAGTTATTGCATAAGGAGCAAGTAAGATTGAATAAGGGGTCTGGGGAAGGTAATGCAATGTCTGTGCCATTGGATGATGTCAATAAGCAGCCAGTCCCAGGTACTATTTCCTATGCTAACATGGTTAATGCTAAGCCAGGTATAAGCTCTAGTATTTTCAAAACAAATGTGGGATCAGGTCAGGTAGGGAAGAGGAGAAATTTATTTCTGTTTAAATGGCTGGGAAAAGGTGAATCACCTTCCAAAGAAGTTTTCCTGCAAATGATCTTTAGTTTGGGATTCCATGCAACTGACCTGTACGCCTGTATCCATATAGTAAAAACTGCAGATTTTGATCTGAGTTTTATTTCATATCAGGGGCTTCAAGCTTTCTGGATGAAATGGCAGGCGTATAGGTCATCTAAGCCATATGATGCATATAAGGCAGAGCTGGTTACAAAACAGGATACGGTAAAGGTAAATATTTTGGTGAGGAATGAATCCATTCCTGCAAGGTTTTGTGATGTGGAATCAGATTTGATAAAGGTTGGCTTTACCATGGGAGTGTGGGGAGGAGCGTGGGCTGCAATGAACAAATTAAGGAATACAGACAGGGGATTTGCACATATTTCTTCTGCTGCCTATATTGGTAGAGATCGTATACAATGTTTTTACCAGGAGCAACCAAGAACATGTTTCCGTTGTGGGGACTTCCGCCACTTAAGTAGCTATTGTACTGTGACTAAATGTACTTTATGTGGTAAACTGGGACATACTTCGAAGGAATGTAATAATGTTACGTGTAATCTGCAGATGCCCCTGGTCAGAACACAATATGGAGGAGGATGTGCCAACTGGGGGAGAGAAAGATGGTCAGAAGCAGGCATTTCAGTGGGTAGCAGGTAAGGAAGCAGCAGGTCAGGAGGGAAATCAGAAGACTGCGAATAAGGAGGTAACATCTGTTGTGGTAGTGGAAAATCCTACAGTAGTGGATAAAAATGATTCCTTTCAAGAAGTAAAGAAAAGTAGTAAGAAAAAGAGAAAGGGGGAGGAAGCACAAGTGAGTTTAAGTAACCGGTTTGACGTTTTAACTTCAGATGAGGAGAATGAAGGCGAAATTGTTAGAAATGGGGGAGAGTCCATTTTAGTTCCCAAGGTGAACAGACACAAAGCAAGGAAAGTGGTAGTAAGCCCTAAGGTAGGGGTGGTGCAGGGTAAAAAGACACAGTGGGGTGGCAGTGCTTTTTACTGGTATGGTAACCGTGCACAGGGTTATAGAACTACAGGCAGGTAGATGTATGATTTTAGATGTCAACCTAAGGGGGCATGACCGGAGGCTCATTAATATCTATGGGCCACAGTCAAAGTGGGACAGGAAATGTCTCTTCAGGGAGATAAAACCGTTACTTTTTATGGCTCAGCAGATTGTCTTTGGTGGTGATTTCAACACCATTATTAGGCCAAAAGACAGGGGAGGTTCAAAGACAGCCCTGAGCTATGACTCTAATTTTTTAGTTAGTATGATTAGACAGGCAGGTTTGGTGGATGTGCACGTTCGCCATTCTCCAGACCTCACAGGTTACACTTTCTTTAGTGGTAGTGGTAGTCATAGATCTAGGATAGATAGGTTTTTTGTTAAAGAGACCTCAAAAACTTTGCCTCCAGAAGTAAAGCCAGTAGAGTTCTCTGATCACGTTTTTCTTTCTGTCATTTTGAATGCTTCAGTAGCTGCTCAGAAGGGGCGGGGCCTATGGCGACTGAATTCTGAGCTCCTAAAGGATGAAAAGATTAGACAATCCCTTAGAGACTTCTTTCAATCTCAGGAAACACTTTTGGAGGCAGGATGGAGTAGATCTGAGTGGTGGAAAGAAATTAAAAAGAGAATTCTGAGATTTTTCAAGAGGTTGGTAGCAAAAAAGAACTTGATAAAGCAAAATATCTCCAGAGTTTGAGAAGGAAATTACATTTCTTGATTTCTGAGTGTGGAGATAGTGGGGAAATCTCCCGAGTGAAGGCTCAGATGAAGGAATATCAGTATAACCGGCTGGATTCTTTGATTTTGGAAAGGGATTTTGGCAAATACCACTCGCCTGATCCTTACCAGAATTGTGGAAAATCAGTTGAGATGAAGGAGGTGAGGGGTCTTTATGACAAACAGGGTGTTCTTCGTGAGGATAAGGAAGGCATCTTGGGAGTCATTAGATCTTATTACTCCGATCTTTTGTCTGAGCAGCCACTTATCAGAGAAAGGATGGAAACATTTCTGAGGGAGATGCCTGGACTTTCTAATCCAGATGCCTCGATTGAAACCTTGGGTAGGAATGTGATGGCAGAAGAAGTTAAGATGGCAATTGATAAGTTAAATTGTAAGAAATCCCCAGGCCCAGATGGTTTAACATCTGAGTTTTATAAAGTATTTGCAGACGCAGACCTCTTAATTCCTTGCCTAGTAGAAGTATATAATGAGTGCCTGGGTGAGGGAGCCCTCCCTCCTTCTATGAGGATATCTGCCCTCATATTACTGTCCAAGGGGAAAGATCCATCTCGTATTGAGAACTGGTGCCCCATTGCCCTACAGATAGGAAGATTTTGGCAAAGGTACTTTTCAACAGGTTGTCAGAATTTTCAGAACTGCTTTCCCCATCTCAGCATTGTACGGTGAAGGGCCGAAGCACATTTAGTGCTGTCCTTGGTGCCCGGGAAGCCATAGAGCGGTGCCGTGCTGAGAAATGTTGAAAATCCTTGCTGGCATTGGATCAGTTGAAGGCTTTTGACCGAGTAAATCATGAGTACCTATGGGCCCTACTTGAAAGGTATGGTTTTCCAGTCAGGGTGGTGAATTGGCTCAGAATAATATACAGTCAGGCCGAGAGCTTCCCGCTTGTTAATGGTTGGGTGGGTCCTACTTTTGAGGTGAGCTCTGGAGTCCGTCAGGGTTGTCCCCTGAGCCCCCTCCTGTATGTATTTGTCGAAGTCAAAAATATTACATAGAAAGAACATACAGACTACACACATTATGAGTCACTATACTTGAAAATACGCGCAGCGAGCACAGCAATATATGGTAACACACGCATTTACACGGACATGTCACAGAGATGGATTCGACACTTATTTCATACAGTACATAATTATAATAATATCAAGCGCCAGACATCATAATGATTTAACAATATATTAATGGAGTAATGTCATGTATGTGTATTATTGGAATGAAGCAAGTTAGGCCTGTCATGTTTGGTATTAAAGCAAGCAGATTAATGTGTAGATTCATTTGATACTTGTTATTAAGTTGTAGGACATTGCAACAAATAGTTATGATTAAAAGTATGAAAGCTAAAATCACTCTTATTAGGATAGTGGACAGGAAGTTTAGGCCAGCCCCTTTTGATGTCTTCAAGGTTGAACCTGTTTAGCATACGAACAGACTAGTGACTCGTCATGAATGAGAAAGTTCCCTCCCCCAAAACTAGATAACACATTGCAGAGACACACAGTTCCCAGTTGCTGTTTTGTCCCAGACGATGATGGAGGTGCTTCTAGATCAGTTCCTGCATGATTTTACAGAGAGAGAGAGAGTGATATGGAGGGACGGATATATTAAGAGAAATATATGATAATTGTATCGCTGGCCTGTAACTGTACGTATTAACTGCTTACTGTATGAATTGTAGCCATGTAATTATATGTATACTGTACATTGTAATATATTTAATCAATATCCTTTTAATAACAAATATATACATCTATGAGCTTTGGAACTCAGATAATGTGGGGGTGTATTGTTTTCTCTTATGGGATGCAGTGTTTTGCGATGTATAGCGCACATTCAGGGCACATGGTAATAAGATGTGCAGACGTTTACAATATATATTAGAGCGGGCATTTTAAATATTTGTAAGGAAACAATTTGATATTTACAGATGAGGGCTCGTCCGCGATATCAAGGTCTTAATGAAGCACTGTACATTACAAACGCGGCTGTGATCAACCGGCTCTGATGGACGCATCGCGACGCTGATGAATAACATCCACGTGTATTGTTGTGTTATCAGTAAGCCAATTATATGAAATTTCAAGGGACACTGTGTTTCTCATAATATTTAAGATGCTAAAATGTATTTTTATTGTTGCAAAACAAAGTTCAAATAAGTCATATTGTGTTTGATTCAGATTGGATTGTTTATCTGTTATGTAGATTTAAAAGTACATTTAAAAGTTGCTGCATAGCCTTGATATAGTTTTTTTTTTTTTTCAACTCATGCCTAAAATAACTTCTGGTGCTTGTATAATGTGTGATTTCTTTGTGACAAAGGAAGCCGCATGGTCTGTCCTCCATTTTGGACTAACCACATGGCCTGTCCACAGGCCCGGCGCTACCCGCTCAGCAAAGGGATGCAGTGCAGGTAGGCGCCAGGCAGGAGAGACGCTCTCCCTGCCCTGCATCCCTGTGCTGAGGTTCCCTGCTGCTGCCGACTGCTGCGCCTGTCACACTATGACAGGCAGCGGTGCTGGCAGCTGTGTGCATATGGTGCGGCATATAGTAGATCTAGTATAGAGTTCCAAGCTTCAGTAACCCCCTCTATTGAGAATTGCTGCTGCTGCTGTGGCGGGACCATCCGCATCCGCCAGCAAGACCCCCGAGTCCTCTCAGCTGTCAGTGCACTGTCCATGAGCAGAGGCGGGCAGCTCCAGAGCCAGAATCCCGGCATCCCAAGTGAGTGCGCACTGCTCAGCAGTTCAAATCACTGGGCAGGGGGAGGAAATCTGTGCGCAAGCTGCCGGGACCGGGTTAAATATACATACACTGAGAATCTCCAGGATCTCGCAATATTGCAGACACCCGGAAGTCTCTCGGTAGTCACCACTAGTCAACACAGTTACCGCGCTGGTTTGTGTTGTCCGACTCCACACTATGAGGCAACTGCAGTGGGATGCAGGAGAGGGACCTATTTGGCTTCTGGAAGGTGAGCTCACATATGTATAGGTAATCATGGGGGGTGCGTATCGCCAATCTCTGGGACACAGTACCTTCGTTCTTACTGTGTCAACCCCCCCACCCCCTCTGTGCTACCATGCCTGTGTTCTGTCCCGGGTATAGCAGTATTTTCTGGAGCCTCTGCACCCCCCATAACCCACCCCTTTTAAAGCAGAGGGTGGCTTTAAAAAAATAGTTTTCAAACCCCTATCTGTGATGTATGTGGGTACAAACCCAGGTGTTTTTTTAAATCGTATGGTGTAGTGGGCGGAAATGACTGCTACTTGTGGGGTGATGGAGTGGGCGATTTATTGTGTCATATACCGCAATGGGTTTCTGTATTGCCAGTTAAGGTCTAACTTGCAATTGTTCCATGGGTTGTGCAAAACGTTATAATGGAGGCAGCATCCCGTTCTTCTACATAAATGTCTGTATGTCTGTGCAACTTTAGTTGTGGCCAGTGGAGTTCAGTGCTTGCCAGGGTATCTCTTCAGGCAGATGGACTCAAGCATAGTGCGTTTAAGGGGCACCACTGTGGCATAATTTTAATTGGTGGTACTATTGTGTGGCCATGCCCCTTTCTTGTGAGACCACACCACTTTTTGCGATGCTGTGCCTTTGTGAAGTATGAGAGGGAGGGCGCAAATTTATAGTTTGCAGGAGGGCGTCGAACACCCTAGCACCGGCCCTGCCTGTCCACCATCTTGTGTAAACCTCATGGATGTGGAAGGGGTAGGAGCAGTGGCCATTTTAGGAATGTCATTTTCTAAATAGCTGATTTTCAGTCTGCTCAGAACAATCAGTTTCCTTTGTCACATCAAGCACCATTTATGAGTTACCAATGCATTTATTTAACCCATGCCATAGTCAATTACAAATAGTTTCAATCGGGCCTAGTGAGAGTAAATGGTGAGATAAATGCTTGGCTTGGTGTAAGAAATTGCACACAGAAAAAAAAAAGAAATATACTTGTTTTTATTCTTCTTCTTTCCCAGGATTTAGTTAACTCTCTGTTTGCTATAGGATAGCTGCCAGGTCTCTAGGTTTGTCTGTCCCCGGCGGGGGCACTAGTGGGTCAGTGTTGGTCTGATGGATAAAACGTGGAGGCAATATAATAGTCCTGCGCATAGGCGCTGATGTTTTATTGTTACTGAGCAGATCGGATAACACAGTATAAACAGAAAACCGGTAATGGAATGACAATGGTTGATAACTGGATTTAAATAGCTGAGGTCTCTTGCAAATGAAATGTGAAACAACAAAACTGAAGGCAGATGATATAACTAAAGTCCAATAGTACTTGATAGCACACAGTCTCAGTATAACGTAAGATAAAGTAACTTGAAAGGCAGAACTCCGGTATGTATAAGAAACACTCAGTCTCTATAAAGCACACAAGTCCAGATAGCTTTACTAGGCTCAAGCAGAAAACAGTCTCTAAGTCATCAATAGTAATACTGCTGAAATGCACGGATGGAATACAGATAGCCAGTGTACAAGTGAGATGGTAATACGAACACCTGAGGAGAGTCTCTGCTGCTGGTGATTGTGGCTGGATGGAATTGGAGTCCGGAGTTTAACAGGAGAGCTGTGAGAATGAAGACTGGAACCAACGGAAGTAACCACGGGGATCGCTGGAAACAGGAACCAGAAGAACTAAGGCACACGGTGTGTGACTTGTTGTCCGAGGCAATGTGAGAGAGCCACAAGCTGGAAGTTATACCTCCTGCCCAGCAGTGATTGGACACAAACTGCAGGCGGAGATACAAGCTGGATTGAACATCAGAATCAGCTGCGTGCAGGTGTCATGGTAACGTCCACACAGGCTGGACATCGGCACGCCGCAAAACCCACACAGGACCAGACTCAGGAGTACTCAGCAATGTGAAATAGAACGCTTGCGGTTACTAAACCCATGCAGCCGCAACTGGGGACAAGACCTCCGGAGGCCCGCACACCAGCGCGCTGGTAAGTGAGACGTAGCAGAGCGCCGATTCCTGACAATAGCCATGGAAATGCAAATTAACCTGTGTAACTGCTTTTTTTTAGCAGTGAAAAGCACATAGCTTTGATATACAAATAAGAGGTAAGGTGTCACATAGAAGGCCAGTGAATGATACATATATATAATATTATTATAATTATGTGTATATTTATATCAGTGTATGTTCTGCAGGATAGCTATCCAATCTGAATCATATCATTTAAATTATAGATTATTGCAGTCATTATAGATCTGTGTGAAATCGGATACATTTGTTGCTATATAGGTAAATTTAATATAACAGTGTTTAAGGAAGTAAATATAAAGCACAACATGCAAGTCTGGCGCGGTCATTAAAGGTTTATACAGAAAAAAAAACTGGGTGTTGTATTAAGTGAGCGATTATAGTTAGTATTGCTCACATTTATAGAGACTGTGTGGTTTGTTGAATTGCGGACGTACGGTTTTGTACACGTGTCTCGAACAAAGTACAGGACTGCGCACGCAGCGTAAAAGACATGCACGGTTGCGTGTTTACGCAAAGTGCATAGGAGTGCAGGCGCTAAGTACAAATTACACAATAGTGTCGTTTAGTTAAAAGGTGAACCAGTAGCCATGCTACAATAGCACAAAACCACCCGGTTTCTAAAGCAGATTAGTATAAAACTTTTGTTTAAACTGTATTGCCTCTGGGGGAAAAGCTGCCGATCAGAACGAGTGGAAATTTTATGTACAGAAAAACAAAGTGTATTTGAGTGAGCGAAAGTGGAGTGAGTGGATTTGAACCCCGGAAATCGGGTCCAGTGGTACACCAAGTAAGTGGAGGCTTGGTGGCGTGAGGCGGCTGACTCACGTTAATATAGAATTGAAATACGCAAATCTGAGGAGATTTGCAGAGGAGCGTAATAGGGAATTGTGCATTGTGTAATTTTGAAGTAAAAAGTTTTTTTGTTACGCTCCGAACTGAGGGTCGCAGTTTGTACATCGACCCGTGGTCATACGTCAGATTGGTAACAAGTACCTATACGCTGTGCGATTGGACTGCGCGTTTGTGGGTGCGATATATAGCGCAACTTGATACCCCTTTTACGAGCTTTTGCGTAAAATCGCGGTATCATTAGCGCTGTGTAGAGCATACGCAAGCGTGATTTGTGTATAAAAAGTGTATAGGGAGTTTTCACTGGTTTCTCTCAGGAAAATCTCCAGCAGTAGATATTTACTGGAAAGGGTAAGTCACTCCTAACATTTCCAGTAAATAGAAACCAATAGGGCCTCACTGGGTACGCAGTGTTCACTATTGGAGTGAGTCGTGGTACTCAGCGGAGAAGGAGCGAGTGAAAGCGCTAGGTGTCTTTCACCGTCTATTTGCGGTGTGCATTGGGGATTGCGTTTATTGGCAAAAAGTCTGCGATGGGATCCAATTGCACAAGCAGTGGGCGTTTGGTAGCTAGGGTTCAGGCTGAAGTAGTGGGACCGAAAAGGTCAGAATTGCGACGAGAGGGTCAGCAAGGTTTATTATGTGTGGAAAATATGGTTCACACACGGAGGCTTTTTGCAATAAATGGTTACGTATGACTGACAATGATAGGGTATCACTCCCTAGGTTGGGCAGCTTTGAACCAAAGGTACTGCAGAATGTAGGCATTAAAATATGTCTGATTAAATCCAGAAAACAAAGGGTCAGACATACAAAGTGTTTAAACCTGTGACAGCAAGAGGGGTTGGTGAGTTTTATCCTAAGGTATTGCAGGTGGTATGTCTAACCAAAGTCATATAAGACAAGAATGGAAATATAAGATCAGTTTGAACTTGTAGCAACAATAAACAAGTAGGAAAAAAAAAAGAGAATGCAAGTACACCGCCTTATGTAGATGTGGAAGCAGTTACAGCCAGCATACAAACTATAGAGAATAATAAAAATATGAAAAATATGACTGTAACCTATATATGTACTAATGAATGTTGAAGTTTTATTTAGGTGACCTGATTGTTTTCAGCCATTTCTCATGCACCCAGAGGAGTATCCAACCGGTAAAAGAAGAGCAGTAGTTTGCGGGGGAAGTGGCTGATACCAGTGGAACAGGTAAGTATGGTATCATTCGTGTACATATATAGTAAACCCCCCCCCCAAAAAAAAAAAAAAATCAAGAAAGTAACGTCAGAAATGGAGAAAAACCTGTCCGCACATTAGTATTTGCCAGTAGGAAAGCGGACAGAGACAAGGTAACTCCCGGGTATTTCTTTCAGTTACCATATAAGAAGTATTCATTTCTAGTAATGCCCCTAGTCAAGATGAGCTCGGAAATGTTTGTTGGACCATGTACAGACCCTTAGTACGGGATGAGAAGGATTGAATGAATACTTCGCATGACCTAGAAGCTTGTTAAACTTTTTTTTTTGTTTGTCTTTTGCAGTAATAGAAAACGCTCCATCTGGATAAGATCACTGGTAAACACTAATTCGGCAAATGGGAGGTGGCTGTCTCTGTGCTAATGGACGGGCTCAATAAGGCATTGAGGGCAGGGTGCAGACTTCTTTGCAAAATTGAAAAGGGGTCACAGTAGCTAATCTTAGAGAGTGTGCTATTGAACATCACAAGAATAGTGCTAAGCGCAGAGAACAACAGGTGGAGAGGTTGAGGACGGTAAGTATACTAGCACATACAGGAAATACCCATCAGTCCAAACCCCAGATCCCTAATGGTCAATAATATGTTACACTTGTAGGAAGGAAAGGCATTTTGCCAGAGATTGCAGGAGTAGTAGGACACATAGTCAATATAGACCCCTAGACAGAAAACACAAGCCACATTATTAAACACATAGATGGGACCAAGGGACATATAGTAAGGAATCATAAGCCATATAGAAAACACAGATTCGGCTAATGGGAAGAACAAAATAAATGCAACATTACCCTTTGACAAAACTTGCTGGGGTTAAGATTCTTTTGCTTCTTTTTTTCCTAGCAGAGATGGCCCCTGATTAACTTCATTTTGTTAGATATGATATACATATACTGTGCTCCCGCTCAGGAAGTACAAAGTATGTTAGACACCCATGAAGACTAATGTTACATTTCATGGTTCTAGATTCATGTCCATCACAGGTAGAGGAAATTATCTCACAGATACCGGGTTCCCTATGAACTTAGGATGGACAGGACACTGGATTGATGGCTGGTATAGTCCCAATAGCGATACGATAAACACAGAATTTTTTTTAAGGGGAGTAGACCAAGTAGAGAATCACTTACCCGTAGTGCCCAATCCAGTTGTCAAATTTTTATAAAATCTTCTCCACCTCTACAAACTCATCTGTCACCAACCTCTATTCTGTTTCTCTACAGTTTCCTCTTCATCTTTTGTGTTCACACAGGGTGGTACAATACATGGACCCAATTACTGTTCAGACTCCACATGCCTAGGTCTTTCAGAGTTCTGCCCGAACCCAGTATATCCCAACAGGATAACACCAGTATTACTGCAGTGTGCCTTGTCATGCACAAAGGGTGGAGGAAGGATGAGAATACTGGTGAAGGGAAATTTTGTATAGACACTGATATGCCTGTTGGTGAATGGCAAACCTGACATTTTCTTTTTCATTTTCTTCTTCTTTCTCTCCTCTAGAGATGTTCTTTTTTTTTTAGTTATGCTCATGATACTCTACATTGCAAACACACGATAGTAAATAAAAATGAAAAATGTGTGTTCCCTACAGGAAAAGGCAGTCTGGAGGACAAAGGGATATGGCCAGGAGTCCTCAGGACTGTGGACAGGTGGACACGGTAAACCAGTATCCCCCAGAGCATACCTTCCAAGTCTAGCTGAGGTGGCACACGGTCTGACTCATCTAGGCAAAGAGGATATGTGCAGGCTGATGAGTGCCTAGTGGTGTGCGCCAAGATTCTATTCTCATGCAGGTAAGAGAGCAATGACCTGTCTTACTTGCTTGAGGAAGAATATTGGTAAGGCAATACCAACAGAGCCATCCCATATCTCTCCTGCAGATGGATCTTTTCAGGAAATACAAATCGACTTCGTACAGTTAACACAATTTAGGAATTATTGTTATGTATTGGTGTGCACTGATGTTTTCTCAAACTGGGTAGAGGCATTTCCTGCTGCCACGGATGCTGCTGTGTTTACTGCAAAGAAAAATTACGCAGAAATCTGTGTGTAGATAATGGTACCCCTAGAAGTAGGAGCAAAGCTTGAAATTGTACTATTGTGATCATAGAAACTGCCACTAGTATTATGTAGCATCGTAACCACTCCCAGATCTTAACTTAACAAATCACCCTCTTCGAAATTTGTTTTTGTTTTTGTTTTGGTATTTGTGTTTTTTTTGTTGTCATGATTGATCTGCACAATGATCAGAAATACACCAATGAGGTGACAGTACAGTACTTTATCGAGATGAGCCAGCATTTGAGAACTTGACAAAAGAACTTGAAACTGTTGATTGCTGTTATGCCAAATACTAACTGTCTTGATTGTGAACCAAGAGACTGTGTGATTGTTCTTACGCTCAGGTTGCCTAATAGACAGGTAGGAAGGACCGTACCAAGTTTTGTTGACAGCACTATCCCAGTGAAAGTAGTTGAGAGAGAGACTTAGGTCCACGATTCCCATTGCAGGAAAGTCGGTTGTCCGGAAGTAACTCGTAAATGGAGTGAGATCGCAAAAGTATCACCAGAGACTCTGTTCCGTGAAGAATGAGAGGCGGCACTGTTGAACACTACCTGAGCGTACTAAAGGATTACAGAAAGACCAGTCATTATAATTGATTTGTTATGAACAAGAGTTGTTTTGTTCTATTTCTCTTTTCTCTCTTTCCCGCTGACAAACATTTTTTTTCAGGACATTCTATTTTTGCGAGGTTTTTTTTATGAGTCGTCGAGTGTGGGACTGGAACTGGTTCTGGAGGAATGAGTGATTTCCTTGTAGGATCCCAGGATTAGCCGATCAGTTTGTTAAAGCCAGAGAAAAAAAAATCAAAGGTCTAGTAGTTATGGAGTTAGGAGTTAATCAGGAACAATCAGACAATGGCTATTCACACATTGCAGATAAAGAGCTCATTAATATATGTGGAAGAAAGGTTTATGAGTGGTTCTCCCCGAACTCTGAAAATGTATGTTATTTAGGAAGGACACTACTTATAACCCTTGTTCAATTATTAAACAGACCTAGCATATGTTCCAGGAATGGAAACAATGTTCAGAAAATTATAGGAATATGTAGATCATGAAAATTTTATATGTCACTTTCACGATTTGTTTGTATCTTCTTCATCTACCCAGCAGAACCTCAATCGAATCCAAACATCAGTGTACAAATACGTAGGAACATGTATGTGTGAAATGTTCGTCGCAAATCAGACATTATAGGCCAAAGCACTGTCCCAGCATACTCTATAGGTTGAGTGTTGTCCCACACCCAACCAGTGGTCCTGTGACCGCCGAGTGCATATAGAGGATGTCTCGTCCTCCTCCCTGTCTTTCCCAAATATAGTCAAGTGTCTGATTTGTGAAATGAATACATACTTGTGTCTAGGTCACCGATTATTGTCTGAAATATTTTTTTCTTATGTTAATAATTGATGGCAGTTATTGTTTACTGCCAAAGGGTGGACTGTCGAAGTCAAAAATATTACAGAGAAAGAACATACAGACTACACACATTATGAGTCGCTATACTTGAAAATACGCGCAGCGAGCACAGCAATATATGGTAACACGCGCATTTACACGGACATGCCACAGAGATGGATTCAACACTTATTTCATACAGTACATAATTACAATAATATCAAGCGCCAGACATCATAATGATTTAACATTATATTAATGGAGTAATGTCATGTATGTGTATTATTGGAACGAAGCAAGTTAGGCCTGTCATATTTGGTATTAAAGCAACCAGATTAATGTGTAGATTCATTTGATACTTGTTATTAAGTTGTAGGACATTGCAACAAATAGTTATGATTAAATGTATGAAAGCTAAAATCACTCTTATTAGGATAGTGGACAGGAAGCTCAGGCCAGCCCCTTTTGATGTCTTCAAGGCTTAACCTGTTTAGCATATGAACAGGCTAGTGACTCATCATGAATGAGAAAGTTCCCTCCCCCAAAACTAGATAACACATTACAGAGACACACAGTTCCCAGTTGCTGTTTTGTCCCAGACAATGATGGAGGTGCTTCTAGATCAGTTCCTGCATGATTTTACAGAGAGAGAGAGAGAGAGAGAGAGTGATATGGAGGGACGGATATATTAAGAGAAAGATATGGTAATTGTATCGCTGGCCTGTAACTGTATGTATTAACTGCTTACTGTATGAATTGTAGCCATGTAATTATATGTATACTGTACATTGTAATATATTGAATCCATATCCTTTTAATAACAAATATATACATCAATGAGCTTTGGAACTCAGATAATGTGTGGGTGTATTGTTTTCTCTTATGGGATGCAGTGTTTTGCGATGTATAGCGCACATTCAGGGCACATGGTAATAAGATGTGCAGGCATTTACAATATATATTAGAGCGGGCATTTTAAATATTTGTAAGGAAACAATTTGGTATTTACATATTCGTGATTGACCCCTTCATAAGAAGGGTAGAGAACGGTACGGTGGGAGGGGTGCAGCTGAGCCCAGAGTTCCCTTTTAAGGTAGTGGCTTACGCAGATGATGTCACGGTGGTTCTGTCATCAGTGGCAGAGGCACATGACGTTGAAGAGCTCATCTGTGAATACTCTGTAGCCTCGTGCTCTAGGGTAAACCAAGAGAAGTGTGAAGCTTTCTGGATGGGGGAAGAAGGGAAACAATTTTCCCTTCCGGACAGCCTCCCCCGGGCCTGTCCTCAGATAAAGATTCTAGGTATTTGTTTTGACCATGGCGATTATGCCACTCTAAATTGTGTGAGGTGTCTGGAGAATGCTGCCAAGAAAGTGGAGTGCTGGAAGAGATGTAAATTCTCTTTCAGGGAAAGGGTGGACTTGTGCAAAACTTACCTGATCCCATTATTTTTATATGTCAGCTATGTGTGCTTTTTGCCTCAGTCTTTATGGGTCAGATTGAACTCCTTGTTATTCCTTTTATTTTGGGGAAACAGGATGAATCTAATCAAGAGAGGTATTACTTACAAGTCGAGGAAAGACGGAGGGGCTGGCATGATCAACCCTGTAGTCTTTTTTGTTACAACCTTTTTAAAACTTAACCTTGGGAGTTTATTGTTAGAAACTCCTCCTCGATGGGTAGGTGGTTTTGAGGTCTGGGTGTCCCCCTTCCTCAAACTTTGGTTAGGTGGTGGCTAAGTGAAGAATCCTCAAATTCGGAAAGGGTATCTTCCGATCTACGTTGTCCAGAGCTTGAAGGTGACAAAGCGTTGGGGTCTGGAAGTGGGTGAAGTCAAAAGCCTTTCCAGGAAGGAGTTGGGGGAGAGGATTTTGCGAACCCATTTTCATGTTCCGCTGTCACTAAGGGATTGCCCAAGTGATGTCGCTTCTGCTGGATTAGCTCTCATAAATTCAGAGAGGATACCGTTGAAGTTTAGAGACATTGCTTGGCTTTCTTTCCATGGGAAACTTTATGTAAAGGAGAACATGATGTGGAGAAATGCCAATGATCGTGGTTGTCCACGGGAGGACTGTCTAGGGGAGGTGGAGACAATGGACCATTTCTTGATCAAGTGCCCCTTTAATGTAACAGTTTACAAGAGAGTTTCAGGAGCTTTGGGTATCCCGTGTCTTTCGGGGCTTAGTTACCCAGAGTGGGCTTATGGAGCATTCAAAAGATATGGTGTATTTAATTTGACCACAATTTATTTTGTCAGTTTAGCAGTTAGATATCACACTTGGATGGCACGGTGTCAGGTTTCCCTAAGAAATAAAATCCTTCCTTGTGAAGTGGTGGTGGATTTAATTCTGCACGAGGTGGAGCGGATGATGGTTCTAGACAGGGAAAGGGTGGATGCTGTCAGGTGGTCCAATTGGTGGGGCCACCTGAAACCCCCTTGAGTGGGTGGCCGAAATCCTTTTTCAAAGTCTAGCTGGTACTTTTTCTATCCTTCCACATCCTGTAGATTTTTGTGATTATGATTATTTTAAGGAACAGGTTTTGCATAGGTCTAAAAAGCTTTGCTCAGTTTTCCTTTACAAAATGTGTAAATAGGATAATAATATGAAGTTGTGGGGTGTTGTTGTTGGTTTTTGTGTGTGTACATATTTCTTTACTTTGATGATATGTCTTGGTATATTGTGGATTGCATTTAGTTTATGTTGTATTATGTATCATGATGTGATATATTATTTATATATTTATTAATTTATTTAATTTATTGATTGTATTATATTGTAAATATTGTAATATAAGTTGCAAGTTCAATAAATGGGAGCATTCCCTCTCAGCTCTGGGCCCCATAGCAGCTGCACTCCCTGCACCTATGGTAGCTACTCCCTTGGCGAGCCCGCATGGGGCTCTGTTGCACTCGTACCCCCACCGGCAATCTGGCGGCCAGGATCCCGGCATCAGGATGCTGAGCGCTGGGATCCCAACCGCCGGTTACACGATCCCAACGCATGATAGAGCATATGGTACTTGCCTATTCTCCCGCAATGTCTTGGAGACTCCAGGATAGCAGGCACCAAGGTGTAGGCATATCTTCAGTAATGCCTCAGTTCCACACGCTGATGCCCATTTCCCGTTTGAAGTGACCAGTCCAGGCGAGCTGATGACGCTATTCCTGGTGAATCCCATCATCATGGCCCCTTCCCCCGCTTTACAATGATGTAATCGTGGCTTTATATACTGTGCCTTGATGATGCGATTCTGCTGTCATGCCCCTGCACTGCCCACATGGTTGTGTCATACCCCTCCCAACTGGCAGCCAAGAACTTGGTAAGTGTGTGATATCTGGGCCCTGTAGCTCACCAGCAAAAAGTATCTATTTTTTAACCATTTCATCACCCCCACATCCACTGTATACAATGGGGTCTATGTACTAAGCCTTGGAGAGAGATAAAGTGGATGGAGATAAAGTACCAGCCAATCAGCTCCTGTCATTTTTAAAACCCAGCCTATAATATGACAGTTAGCAGCTGATTGGCTGGTACTTATCTCCGTCCACTTTATCTCTCTCCATGGCTTAGTAAATAGACTCCTGTATTTGTAACGAGCACCAGTGCTTTAGCCTACCAAACACCCACCACCATCACCAACTTTGCAACTAAACACTGTAAAGCATGAGAGGACATGGGCTGTTATCCAATGTCTCCACTGTACAGCTGGCCACACGCAGGCCCATCCCGCCTCTGGAGCTGCGGCCCAGGATTATTCATCAATTTGACCTCACACTTGGATGGCCAAACCTGACATGGACCAGTAAAACAGCCCCATGGGGTTTCTGGAGGATCTATGGGGCCAATTCAGACCTGATCGCTCGCTAGCTATTTTTTGCAGTCCTGCTTTAACATAGTCGGCGCCCACCGGGGAGTGTATTTTAGCTGTGCAAGTGTGCGATCGCATGTGCAGCCGAGCGGTACAAAAAGATGTTGTGCAGTTTCTGAGTAGCCCAGGACTTACTCAGCCGCTGCGATCACTTCAACCTGTCTGGGACCGGAATTCACGTCAGACACCCACCCTGCAAACGCTTGGGAATGCCTGCATTTTTCCAACCACCCCCAGAAAACGTTCAGTTGACACCCACAAATGCCTTCTTCCTGTCAATCTCCTTGCGATCGCCCATGTGAATGGATTCTTTGCACAAACCCATCGCAGAGCAATGATCCGCTTTGTACCTGTGCGAAGTGCCTGCACATTGCGGTGCATACACATGCGCAGTTCTGACCTGATGGCAGCGCTGCAAAAAACGCTAGCGAGCTATCAGGTCTGAATTAGGCTCTATAAATACTGTGTTATGTGCACATTAAGTGGTATAAATGAAAATGTATGGAACATGAGTAATTAACATGTATTAAAAACAAATCATCACATTATAATGAAGTCCAGTAAACATGACACGATGGGAGTTGCAGTGCACCAAGGTCCTCCTAGACAGATCCGCACATGACATTCCACCATGCACTGGGCTCAGCCACCAAGCATCCCTGGAACTTGTTATAAAATGTTGCCAAGTATGACAGTCACATATCAAAGTAAACTCTAAGTGCATCTACTATATAAAAACGAAAATACGTCCTTCTGTCTTTCTATACAAATGCACAGTTTACAAGTGACAATCGTGAAATTTTACATACAAGCGTATTAAAACACATCAGAGGCAACTAAAACAATTAGAAATCCCTAGCACCCTTAGGGGGGCAGACAGCAGCACAGAGTATATCAGGAGACAGCATAACTCCGGAATTGCTGGAGCAAGGTACTCAAAACTTGGTACACATATGCCTTACAATCTGGGAACAAACACTGTGGGAGGAAGACACCCTAGCACCCCTACGGGTGAGGCAGCAGCACTAAGTATTTCAGCAGACAGCATAACTCTGGAATGCCTGCAGCAATTTGCAACAAACTTGGTACACATATGACTTTCACTGCGGAAACAAACACTGTGGGGGTCAGACACCCCTAGGGAATTAAGGTTCAAAAAGGGTTGAGATCACCTAAAGGATAAAAAAAAAGTGGCAGACTAGATGGGCCAAGTGGTTCTTATCTGCCGTCAAATTCTATGTTTCTATGATGGGAAAGCAGCACAGAGTATGTCAGCAGACAGCAGAACTGTGGAAGGCTTGGAGCAATTCACACCAAACTTGGTACACATCTGACTTACAATCTGCAAACAAACTCTGTGGGGGTTAGACACCCCTAGGGGTGGGACAGCAGCACAAAGTATGTCAGGCGACAGCATTACTCCTGAATGCCTGGACCAATTTACACCAAACTTGGTTTACAATTACATATGACTTGCAAGCTGGGAACAAGCAATGTGGGGGTAAGACACCCCTAGCACCCCTAGGGGTGAGGCAGCAGCACAGATTTTTTTCAGCAGTCAGCATAACTCTGGAATGCCTGGAGCAATTTACACCAAACTTGCTACACATATGACTTACACTCTGGGAACAAACTCTGTGATGATAACACAACAGTACCACCCCTAGGGGTGGGCCAGCAGCACACACTATATCAGAACATGCATGATATCTCAGTGATGACAGGGCTGCACGTGACAGGGCCAGTGACATGATGTGAGGAGGGGAATGGAGGCAGCAGGAAGCCACAGACTGAGAGTTGTATAGTGGGAAGAGCAGGGTCCCTTGGGGGACCAAAAAGGGGTTTGGCCACTACACAAAGTGCATCAGGGAAGCAAGATATGCCTATATACTAGATCTCGAATCAACATAAATTAACAAACTATCATTCTAATTTACCATCCTCATCCCATACCAAAGCACAGGTATTCAGCTATCTACAATGTTATTTATACTGTGTGTTTAATATTTACATTTATTTTTGTAAACAGACATTCTTAAAATCCGGGGCAACGCCGGGTACTCCAGCTAGTATATACTAAATCATCTGACACAGTAGCAATATTCTGAGCATATTGTAAGTCTCGCAACAGAACATTTATAGATGGAGTTTAAGATCATACATGTTAACATTCAACAATATGCTATGTCGGCATGCCCTCTTATGGAGTCTATGTAAGTCATTAGCAAAACCAAATGCTCCGTCTACATACAGTACAGCGCAGGCACAAGGTCGTCATGCAATAAGTGATATGCCGGCCAGACTCTTATACCTAAGTTTCCTTTTGATGCTTGATCCAAATAATGTATCACTAACAATGACATTACTGTGAAGTGAAGGAGAGATGATTAGGATGGTCACCTGTAACACACATGCAATGTTTCTGTGACATGGAAAAACAATGGAAGAAATGTTATGGAGTCACCTTCATTGTTGTCCTAGTTGATAGGATAACCAGAAGAGTAGCTTTGGATGGAGTGCCACAGGGCACAGCCACACTCACTGTCCACTCAACCTCTTTCCAACATGTCCAGCGGGTGTGAACAAGTCGAGTGGATGTCATTACCTATTTCCTGTGAATGTCACCTTGCGGGTCCACCTTACAGTTCTATATACGCTGGTATTGAATAATACATTTCTAGTGCGCCAGCAAAAAAGACAACTCTTATTTCTACTCCTCTTTATACGCTCATGGGTTACACAGGTTCTGTGGCTGATTAAACCGGGTCAAATGCAGATAGAAATGGGATAGTATAGTTGGTATAGCTCTCTCTCTCTCTTTCTCTCTCTCTCTCTCTCTCTCTATATATATATATATATATATATAGTCCCGCTGTCACACAAGTCCGGGAGTCACGTGACTGCGGGAGCCTCAGAAAGGAAGTCCGGGCACAAGGGAGCTGAATGAAAGCCGCGTCACCGCCGCGTCACTGCCAGAACATGAGTCACACCAGCACAAGACCATGGGAAGAAGGTCACGAACGTCGCTCATGCGCACAGGAACTTTCCGCACACCAGAAGCGTGGCGGAAATACCATATCACATGTAAACTATGTAAAAACTTTACTTGTGATTATTAATACTTGGTTAAAACCACCTTTAAACAATTAATTACATCTTATTAACGTCCTTTACGATTAGGAATGTGTTTTGATCTAGAATATAGTATTTGATACTGAGATACCCACCCAAACAGGATGTGAGGTCATGATTAATTATACCATTATAGGGGGTATTTATAGGAGCCCTGTCCCAGTATGTCATTACCCCATGAAGAAGTCTGAGACGAAACGCGTTGGGCCTTTCCCTAGAGACCTCCTGCTGAATCAGTTAAGACTCTTTAGCTTTATTTTTTCCACTTGGAGCTATCTGTGTACTTCGAAATTTGCACTTTAAATAGAATTCCTATATACTGTATTGTACATTAATTTTTATATAGTATTTTTATTCATATATTTTTTAATATTGTTCTTGTCATTTTTTATAGTATTGTAAAATAAAATATTTTTATTCGAGCATATATGCACTTTAGAGTGTTGAGAAATTTGATAGAATTTGTAAGTACCACACCGTTGGTCGCTAGAACCCCTATTCAGTACTCCCATATATAGATAGATAGACACACACACACACACACACACACACACACACACACACACACACACACACACACACACACACATATAACGGAAAATGATTAATTCAGCCTGTTAGATAAAAAGCTTTATTTCCTTATAAAATATAAGCTGTGATTTAGTCTAGAAATTCCTGTCACTTATGTTTTCCCTTTACCTATATATTGCGGCACTCTGTACAGCATTGCCTTATACTTCATTTTCTACACTAGTCTCATTTTTTTAAACTATAAACTCATGTATATCCAGTTGTAATTGATGTAGAAAATGTATATGTAAGATAGCTGTAACTCTGTAGCTTTGCTGCTGGTTACTGTGACATCACACCTAGCCTGTGACATCACTAGCCCATGACATCACAATGCTTCTTCCTGTAACATTCTATCTACAGCTGCTGACGTTTCCAGTTTCCATGCAGGAAGACAGGTAGGAGGAGGTAAGTCCTACATAGCAGGGTATGATGGAGAGGGGTAAGGAAGACAGAGTGCAGTATAGTCAGCTGAAAGGCAAGACAAGATAGACAGAACAGGGAATACAGGTACAAATTCACATAAATAGGAGAAGTGCAGGAAGGAACGACATATTTAGGAATAAAAATGTAGCGTTACAGGAATAAAAAGGGCAGTATGGAGGAAAAGCACACATACAGGGGATGCAGATAACCTGGGTCTCTATGAGGCAGGATCGTGGCTTTGGGATGAAAAAGTTAATAAAATAGATAAATGGGATATTGATAACTTTGAAAGTATCTTGTTTGGTTTAAGGAACATTGGGAAACTGGTTGACTCATGGGCATTTTATTGTACTTAAACTAGTACTATGCTTAATGATAGTCTTTTGTGTCTTTTAGATCATCTGGCAAAGAGATTTGCAGAGTGTCGGGTGACCGGCAAAGAGATCTGCAAAGTGTCAGTTGAAGATGACGGGAGGGGTCGCAGAGGTAGCAACGACTGGGGTATAACATGCAGGAGGTAAGTTACCATACTCTCTCTGCTACTCTCTGCTCTGTTACATCTGCCCCACCTGCAGTGCACATGGGGGGTCATTCCGAGTTGTTCACTCGTTGCCGATTTTCGCAACGTGCCGATTTTCGCAACGGAGCGATTAAGGCAAAAATGTGCATGCTCATGGTTCGCAGTGCGCATGCGGTAAGTATTTTTAGCACAAAACTAAGTAAATTTACTCACGTCCGAATGAAGAAATTTCATCGTTGAAGTGATCGGAGTGTGATTGACAGGAAGTGGGTGTTTCTGGGCGGAAACTGGACGTTTTCTGGGAGTGTGCGGAAAAACGCAGGCGTGTCAGGGAAAAACGCAGGAGTGTCTGGAGAAACGGGGGAGTGGCTGGCCGAACGCTGGGCGTGTGTGTGACGTCAAACCAGGAACGAAACGGCCTGATCTGATCGCAATCTGTGATTAGGTCTGAAGATACTCAGAAACTGCTAAGAAATTTCTATTCGCAATTCTGCTAATCTTTCGTTCGCTATTCTGCTAAGCTAAGATACACTCCCAGAGGGCGGCGGCCTAGCGTGTGCAATGCTGCTAAAATCTGCTAGCGAGAGAACAACTCAGAATGACCCCATGGTTTTGTCCATTAGAGAACAAATTTGCTGCTGCGATCAGGTCTGAATTAGGCTCAGTGTATGATACTAACATGGTCCTAGCACTAGGGAAGATAAAACCTGGAGCAGATAACTTCTCTATGAGAAAGGATGTTGGGTTTTTGATAAAAAGTCAATAAAATAGATAAATTGCAAATGAATAAAAATGAAAGTACGTATCATAATGTAGTACAGGTTGAGTATCCCATATCCAAATATTACGAAATACGGAATATTCCGAAATACGGACTTTTTTGAGTGAGAGTGAGATAGTGAAACCTTTGTTTTTTGATGGCTCAATGTACACACGCTTTGTTTAATACACAAAGTTATTAAAAATATTGTATTAAATGACCTTCAGGCTGTGTGCATAAGGTGTATATGAAGCATAAATGAAGTGTGTGAATGTAGATACACTTTGTTTAATGCACAAAGTTACAAAAAATATTGGCTAAAATTACCTTCAGGCTGTGTGTATAAGGTGTATATGTAACATAAATGCATTCTATGCTTAGACTTGGGTCCCATCACCATGATATCTCATTATAGTATGCAAGTATTCCAAAATACGGAAAAATCCGATATCCAAAATACCTCTGGTCCCAAGCATTTTGGATAAGGGATACTCAACCTGTAGTAATTATACACATACAGGTTGAGTCTCCCTTATCCAAAATGCTTGGGACCAGAGGTATTTTGGATATCGGATTTTTCCGTATTTTGGAATAATTGCATACCATAATGAGATATCATGGTGATGGGACCTAAATCTAAGCACAGAATGCATTTATGTTACATATACACCTTATACACACAGCCTGAAGGTCATTTTAGCCAATATTTTTTATAACTTTGTGCATTAAACAAAGTGTGTGTACATTCACACAATTCATTTATGTTTCATATTAGAGATGAGCGCCTGAAATTTTTCGGGTTTTGTGTTTTGGTTTTGGGTTCGGTTCCGCGGCCGTGTTTTGGGTTCGAACGCGTTTTGACAAAACCTCACCGAATTATTTTTGTCGGATTCGGGTGTGTTTTGGATTCGGGAGTTTTTTTCCAAAAACACTAAAAAACAGCTTAAATCATAGAATTTGGGGGTCATTTTGATCCCAAAGTATTATTAACCTCAAAAACCATAATTTACACTCATTTTCAGTCTATTCTGAATACCTCACACCTCACAATATTATTTTTAGTCCTAAAATTTGCACCGAGGTCGCTGTGTGAGTAAGATAAGCGACCCTAGTGGCCGACACAAACACCGGGCCCATCTAGGAGTGGCACTGCAGTGTCACGCAGGATGTCCCTTCCAAAAAACCCTCCCCAAACAGCACATGACGCAAAGAAAAAAAGAGGCGCAATGAGGTAGCTGTGTGAGTAAGATTAGCGACCCTAGTGGCCGACACAAACACCGGGCCCATCTAGGAGTGGCACTGCAGTGTCACGCAGGATGGCCCTTCCAAAAAACCCTCCCCAAACAGCACATGACGCAAAGAAAAAAAGAGGCGCAATGAGGTAGCTGTGTGAGTAAGATTAGCGACCCTAGTGGCCGACACAAACACCGGGCCCATCTAGGAGTGGCACTGCAGTGTCACGCAGGATGGCCCTTCCAAAAAACCCTCCCCAAACAGCACATGACGCAAAGAAAAAAAGAGGCGCAATGAGGTAGCTGACTGTGTGAGTAAGATTAGCGACCCTAGTGGCCGACACAAACACCGGGCCCATCTAGGAGTGGCACTGCAGTGTCACGCAGGATGTCCCTTCCAAAAAACCCTCCCCAAACAGCACATGACGCAAAGAAAAAAAGAGGCGCAATGAGGTACAGTAGCTGTGTGAGTAAGATTAGCGACCCTAGTGGCCGACACAAACACCGGGCACATCTAGGAGTGGCACTGCAGTGTCACGCAGGATGTCCCTTCCAAAAAACCCTCCCCAAACAGCACATGACGCAAAGAAAAAAAGAGGCGCAATGAGGTAGCTGTGTGAGTAAGATTAGCGACCCTAGTGGCCGACACAAACACCGGGCCCATCTAGGAGTGGCACTGCAGTGTCACGCAGGATGTCCCTTCCAAAAAACCCTCCCCAATCAGCACATGATGCAAAGAAAAAGAAAAGAAAAAAGAGGTGCAAGATGGAATTATCCTTGGGCCCTCCCACCCACCCTTATGTTGTATAAACAAAACAGGACATGCACACTTTAACCAACCCATCATTTCAGTGACAGGGTCTGCCACACGACTGTGACTGATATGACGGGTTGGTTTGGACCCCCCCCCAAAAAAGAAGCAATTAATCTCTCCTTGCACAAACTGGCTCTACAGAGGCAAGATGTCCACCTCATCTTCACCCTCCGATATATCACCGTGTACATCCCCCTCCTCACAGATTATCAATTCGTCCCCACTGGAATCCACCATCTCAGCTCCCTGTGTACTTTGTGGAGGCAATTGCTGCTGGTCAATGTCTCCGCGGAGGAATTGATTATAATTCATTTTAATGAACATCATCTTCTCCACATTTTCTGGATGTAACCTCGTACGCCGATTGCTGACAAGGTGAGCGGCGGCACTAAACACTCTTTCGGAGTACACACTTGTGGGAGGGCAACTTAGGTAGAATAAAGCCAGTTTGTGCAAGGGCCTCCAAATTGCCTCTTTTTCCTGCCAGTATAAGTACGGACTGTGTGACGTGCCTACTTGGATGCGGTCACTCATATAATCCTCCACCATTCTATCAATGTTGAGAGAATCATATGCAGTGACAGTAGACGACATGTCCGTAATCGTTGTCAGGTCCTTCAGTCCGGACCAGATGTCAGCATCAGCAGTCGCTCCAGACTGCCCTGCATCACCGCCAGCGGGTGGGCTCGGAATTCTGAGCCTTTTCCTCGCACCCCCAGTTGCGGGAGAATGTGAAGGAGGAGATGTTGACAGGTCGCGTTCCGCTTGACTTGACAATTTTGTCACCAGCAGGTCTTTCAACCCCAGCAGACCTGTGTCTGCCGGAAAGAGAGATCCAAGGTAGGCTTTAAATCTAGGATCGAGCACGGTGGCCAAAATGTAGTGCTCTGATTTCAACAGATTGACCACCCGTGAATCCTTGTTAAGCGAATTAAGGGCTGCATCCACAAGTCCCACATGCCTAGCGGAATCGCTCCCTTTTAGCTCCTTCTTCAATGCCTCCAGCTTCTTCTGCAAAAGCCTGATGAGGGGAATGACCTGACTCAGGCTGGCAGTGTCTGAACTGACTTCACGTGTGGCAAGTTCAAAGGGCATCAGAACCTTGCACAACGTTGAAATCATTCTCCACTGCACTTGAGACAGGTGCATTCCATCTCCTATATCGTGCTCAATTGTATAGGCTTGAATGGCCTTTTGCTGCTCCTCCAACCTCTGAAGCATATAGAGGGTTGAATTCCACCTCGTTACCACTTCTTGCTTCAGATGATGGCAGGGCAGGTTCAGTAGTTTTTGGTGGTGCTCCAGTCTTCTGTACGTGGTGCCTGTACGCCGAAAGTGTCCCGCAATTTTTCTGGCCACCGACAGCATCTCTTGCACGCCCCTGTCGTTTTTAAAAAAATTCTGCACCACCAAATTCAAGGTATGTGCAAAACATGGGACGTGCTGGAATTTGCCCATATTTAATGCACACACAATATTGCTGGCGTTGTCCGATGCCACAAATCCACAGGAGAGTCCAATTGGGGTAAGCCATTCCGCGATGATCTTCCTCAGTTGCCGTAAGAGGTTTTCAGCTGTGTGCGTATTCTGGAAAGCGGTGATACAAAGCGTAGCCTGCCTAGGAAAGAGTTGGCGTTTGCGAGATGCTGCTACTGGTGCCGCCGCTGCTGTTCTTGCGGCGGGAGTCCATACATCTACCCAGTGGGCTGTCACAGTCATATAGTCCTGACCCTGCCCTGCTCCACTTGTCCACATGTCCGTGGTTAAGTGGACATTGGGTACAACTGCATTTTTTAGGAGACTGGTGAGTCTTTTTCTGACGTCCGTGTACATTCTCGGTATCGCCTGCCTAGAGAAGTGGAACCTAGATGGTATTTGGTAACGGGGGCACACTGCCTCAATAAATTGTCTAGTTCCCTGTGAACTAACGGCGGATACCGGACGCACGTCTAACACCAACATAGTTGTCAAGGACTCAGTTATCCGCTTTGCAGTAGGATGACTGCTGTGATATTTCATCTTCCTCGCAAAGGACTGTTGAACAGTCAATTGCTTACTGGAAGTAGTACAAGTGGGCTTACGACTTCCCCTCTGGGATGACCATCGACTCCCAGCGGCAACAACAGCAGCGCCAGCAGCAGTAGGCGTTACACGCAAGGATGCATCGGAGGAATCCCAGGCAGGAGAGGACTCGTCAGACTTGCCAGTGACATGGCCTGCAGGACTATTGGCATTCCTGGGGAAGGAGGAAATTGACACTGAGGGAGTTGGTGGGGTGGTTTGCGTGAGCTTGGTTACAAGAGGAAGGGATTTACTGGTCAGTGGACTGCTTCCGCTGTCACCCAAAGTTTTTGAACTTGTCACTGACTTATTATGAATGCGCTGCAGGTGACGTATAAGGGAGGATGTTCCGAGGTGGTTAACGTCCTTACCCCTACTTATTACAGCTTGACAAAGGGAACACACGGCTTGACACCTGTTGTCCGCATTTCTGGTGAAATACCTCCACACCGAAGAGCTGATTTTTTTGGTATTTTCACCTGGCATGTCAACGGCCATATTCCTCCCACGGACAACAGGTGTCTCCCCGGGTGCCTGACTTAAACAAACCACCTCACCATCAGAATCCTCCTGGTCAATTTCCTCCCCAGCGCCAGCAACACCCATATCCTCCTCATCCTGGTGTACTTCAACACTGACATCTTCAATCTGACTATCAGGAACTGGACTGCGGGTGCTCCTTCCAGCACTTGCAGGGGGCGTGCAAATGGTGGAAGGCGCATGCTCTTCACGTCCAGTGTTGGGAAGGTCAGGCATCGCAACCGACACAATTGGACTCTCCTTGTGGATTTGGGATTTCAAAGAACGCACAGTTCTTTGCGGTGCTTTTGCCAGCTTGAGTCTTTTCAGTTTTCTAGCGAGAGGCTGAGTGCTTCCATCCTCATGTGAAGCTGAACCACTAGCCATGAACATAGGCCAGGGCCTCAGCCGTTCCTTGCCACTCCGTGTGGTAAATGGCATATTGGCAAGTTTACGCTTCTCCTCCGACAATTTTATTTTAGGTTTTGGAGTCCTTTTTTTACTGATATTTGGTGTTTTGGTTTTGACATGCTCTGTACTATGCCATTGGGCATCGGCCTTGGCAGACGACGTTGCTGGCATTTCATCGTCTCGGCCATGACTAGTGGCAGCAGCTTCAGCACGAGGTGGAAGTGGATCTTGATCTTTCCCTAATTTTGGAACCTCAACATTTTTGTTCTCCATATTTTAATAGGCACAACTAAAAGGCACCTCAGGTAAACAATGGAGATGGATGGATTGGATACTAGTATACAATTATGGACGGGCTGCCGAGTGCCGACACAGAGGTAGCCACAGCCGTGAACTACCGCACTGTACTGTGTCTGCTGCTAATATATAGACTGGTTGATAAAGAGATAGTATACTCGTAACTAGTATGTATGTATAAAGAAAGAAAAAAAAACCACGGTTAGGTCACTGGTATATACAATTATGGACGGGCTGCCGAGTGCCGACACAGAGGTAGCCACAGCCGTGAACTACCGCACTGTACTGTGTCTGCTGCTAATATATAGACTGGTTGATAAAGAGATAGTATACTCGTAACTAGTATGTATGTATAAAGAAAGAAAAAAAAACCACGGTTAGGTCACTGGTATATACAATTATGGACGGGCTGCCGAGTGCCGACACAGAGGTAGCCACAGCCGTGAACTACCGCACTGTACTGTGTCTGCTGCTAATATATAGACTGGTTGATAAAGAGATAGTATACTCGTAACTAGTATGTATGTATAAAGAAAGAAAAAAAAACCACGGTTAGGTGGTATATACAATTATGGACGGGCTGCCGAGTGCCGACACAGAGGTAGCCACAGCCGTGAACTACCGCACTGTACTGTGTCTGCTGCTAATATATAGACTGGTTGATAAAGAGATAGTATACTCGTAACTAGTATGTATGTATAAAGAAAGAAAAAAAAACCACGGTTAGGTGGTATATACAATTATGGACGGGCTGCCGAGTGCCGACACAGAGGTAGCCACAGCCGTGAACTACCGCACTGTACTGTGTCTGCTGCTAATATATAGACTGGTTGATAAAGAGATAGTATACTCGTAACTAGTATGTATGTATAAAGAAAGAAAAAAAAACCACGGTTAGGTCACTGGTATATACAATTATGGACGGGCTGCCGAGTGCCGACACAGAGGTAGCCACAGCCGTGAACTACCACACTGTACTGTGTCTGCTGCTAATATATAGACTGGTTGACAAAGAGATAGTATACTCGTAACTAGTATGTATGTATAAAGAAAGAAAAAAAAACCACGGTTAGGTCACTGGTATATACAATTATGGACGGGCTGCCGAGTGCCGACACAGAGGTAGCCACAGCCGTGAACTACCGCACTGTACTGTGTCTGCTGCTAATATATAGACTGGTTGATAAAGAGATAGTATACTCGTAACTAGTATGTATGTATAAAGAAAGAAAAAAAAACCACGGTTAGGTCACTGGTATATACAATTATGGACGGGCTGCCGAGTGCCGACACAGAGGTAGCCACAGCCGTGAACTACCGCACTGTACTGTGTCTGCTGCTAATATATAGACTGGTTGATAAAGAGATAGTATACTCGTAACTAGTATGTATGTATAAAGAAAGAAAAAAAAACCACGGTTAGGTCACTGGTATATACAATTATGGACGGGCTGCCGAGTGCCGACACAGAGGTAGCCACAGCCGTGAACTACCGCACTGTACTGTGTCTGCTGCTAATATATAGACTGGTTGATAAAGAGATAGTATACTCGTAACTAGTATGTATGTATAAAGAAAGAAAAAAAAACCACGGTTAGGTCACTGGTATATACAATTATGGACGGGCTGCCGAGTGCCGACACAGAGGTAGCCACAGCCGTGAACTACCGCACTGTACTGTGTCTGCTGCTAATATATAGACTGGTTGATAAAGAGATAGTATACTCGTAACTAGTATGTATGTATAAAGAAAGAAAAAAAAACCACGGTTAGGTCACTGGTATATACAATTATGGACGGGCTGCCGAGTGCCGACACAGAGGTAGCCACAGCCGTGAACTACCGCACTGTACTGTGTCTGCTGCTAATATATAGACTGGTTGATAAAGAGATAGTATACTCGTAACTAGTATGTATGTATAAAGAAAGAAAAAAAAACCACGGTTAGGTGGTATATACAATTATGGACGGGCTGCCGAGTGCCGACACAGAGGTAGCCACAGCCGTGAACTACCGCACTGTACTGTGTCTGCTGCTAATATATAGACTGGTTGATAAAGAGATAGTATACTCGTAACTAGTATGTATGTATAAAGAAAGAAAAAAAAAACACGGTTAGGTCACTGGTATATACAATTATGGACGGGCTGCGGAGTGCCGACACAGAGGTAGCCACAGCCGTGAACTACCGCACTGTACTGTGTCTGCTGCTAATATATAGACTGGTTGATAAAGAGATAGTATACTCGTAACTAGTATGTATGTATAAAGAAAGAAAAAAAAACCACGGTTAGGTGGTATATACAATTATGGACGGGCTGCCGAGTGCCGACACAGAGGTAGCCACAGCCGTGAACTACCGCACTGTACTGTGTCTGCTGCTAATATATAGACTGGTTGATAAAGAGATAGTATACTCGTAACTAGTATGTATGTATAAAGAAAGAAAAAAAAACCACGGTTAGGTCACTGGTATATACAATTATGGACGGGCTGCCGAGTGCCGACACAGAGGTAGCCACAGCCGTGAACTACCGCACTGTACTGTGTCTGCTGCTAATATATAGACTGGTTGATAAAGAGATAGTATACTCGTAACTAGTATGTATGTATAAAGAAAGAAAAAAAAACCACGGTTAGGTCACTGGTATATACAATTATGGACGGGCTGCCGAGTGCCGACACAGAGGTAGCCACAGCCGTGAACTACCGCACTGTACTGTGTCTGCTGCTAATATAGACTGGTTGATAAAGAGATAGTATACTACTAATATTATATACTGGTGGTCAGGTCACTGGTCACTAGTCACACTGGCAGTGGCACTCCTGCAGCAAAAGTGTGCACTGTTTAATTTTAATATAATATTATGTACTCCTGGCTCCTGCTATAACCTATAACTGGCACTGCAGTAGTGCTCCCCAGTCTCCCCCACAATTATAAGCTGTGTGAGCTGAGCAGTCAGACAGATATATAATATATATAGATGATGCAGCACACTGGCCTGAGCCTGAGCAGTGCACACAGATATGGTATGTATGTGACTGAGTCACTGTGTGCTGTGTATCGCTTTTTTCAGGCAGAGAACGGATTATAAATAAAAGTGGTGGTCACTGGTCACTATCAGCAAAACTCTGCACTGTACACTACTGAGTACTCCTAATGCTCCCCAAAATTAGTAAATCAAGTGTCTAAACGGAGAGGACGCCAGCCACGTCCTCTCCCTATCAATCTCAATGCACGTGTGAAAATGGCGGCGACGCGCGGCTCCTTATATAGAATCCGAGTCTCGCGATAGAATCCGAGCCTCGCGAGAATCCGACAGCGTCATGATGACGTTCGGGCGCGCTCGGGTTAACCGAGCAAGGCGGGAAGATCCGAGTCGCTCGGACTCGTGAAAAAAAACATGAAGTTCTGGCGGGTTCGGATTCAGAGAAACCGAACCCGCTCATCTCTATTTCATATACACCTTATACACACAGCCTGAAGGTCATTTAATACAATATTTTTAATAACTTTGTGTATTAAACAAAGTTTGTGTACATTGAGCCATCAAAAAACAAAGGTTTCACTATCTCACTCTCACTCAAAAAAGTCCGTATTTCGGAATATTCCGTATTTCGGAATATTTGGATATGGGATACTCAACCTGTAGTATGTCTGACCAGGAAATTCTGGTTATTTAGATCATCATTTGGCAAAGTTCTGGCAAAGAGATTTGCAGAGTGTCGGGTGACCGGCAAAAAGATCTGCAAAGTGTCAGTTGAAGACGACGGGAGGGGTCGCAGAGGAATTAGTGACTGGAGAATAGCATGCAGGAGGTAAGTTACCATACTTGTGTAATTGTGTGTGTGGTGGGGGGTATTGAGAGCACAGTACAAAACATAAGGTCTATGGTGGGGGAGAGCGGACAATACAAAATATGCAGAAGGGGGCAACTTGGTATAGCACATACAGATGGTGTTGGGGCAAATACAAAAACATAGAAATTGTGGCGTACTCTATAGGACATATAGAGGAGGGACATACACTTTTGGGGGTTGCGAGATGTAGTACATACTGTAATACAGAAAAACAGGAAGGGTGGGGAGAGCATGATACAGAACATAGAGATCGGGGGAAGAACAATACAGATCGGGGGAGATAGTGAAATGGCTGACATTTACAGTATATAAATGAACTGGGGGCAGGTGTACAAAGCCTGGGAGAGTGATAAAGTGGAGAGAGATAAACTAACAACCAATCAGCTCCTAGTTGTCATTTTTCAAACACAGCCTGTAACATGGCAGGTAGGAGCTGATTGGCTGGTACTTTACCTCTCTCCACTTTATCACTCTGCAGGGCTTAATACATATCCCCCATAGAATAACCAAATGATGAAATGGTACAGAATGGTATAAATGATGTGAATTGGAGCTGTAACAAGTGACTGTTTCCCTATCTTTACATATAATAAAGGTGACATAGTCCTTTCCCTAGAGTCCTTCTCCTTACCGCTCAGGGGGCCTGATTCAGATGCGGACGCAGAGCTGCTGTTGCACCAAGTGACTCAATGCTTTTTCACTGTGCATGCGTGTAAGCTGCACTGCGCACAAAATGAAATCAAGCTCACATAGAGGATCCCATCGCAAAGTGATTGACAGGAAGTCAGCATTTGAGGTGGTAACGGGGGTGGCTAACTGTATACAGGCGTGTCAGGTCCGTTCAAACGCCGTTCCATGTGCGTGCATAAATTACCCATTGTGACCTGTGTTACTGCTGGAGAGCCCCCTTTGTCTAGGAGACTTGTTCAGCCTACGACTGCTCAGACTCATGATGCAATTGTGAATGGCAAGATTGCAGCAGCGATCGCTTCAACAACCACAACTGAATCAGGCCCACAATTACACCATTATATTTTACTATTTTATCACATTTAACAACTAAGGGGTCAGTTTAATTAGGTGCAAGTTTGTCTTACAACAGCCGCACTTTCCGGTAGCCCCATAGGCTGAATCTGGCCACGAAGGGTGTGCGTTTGGATGCCGTTGAAATGTCGCAGCAATGATAACTCGTACCTAATTGGATTGACCCCTTAATGTTAGCAATTTATAGCTTTTATTATTTATTGGTCAAATTTATTTTCTGTAGGTACCCACTAATTACTACAAGAGAGAACTTAACCCCCCAACATGTGTATTGTATAAAAACAATGGGCCCTTTGGGATAATTGTCCTTATTTTAGGTATTTTCCATGTCCTCAGTAGTTAGAGTAACATATTACATAGAGAGATTTTTCTCGCTACACAACCACACCACTGTTTGCAGTTTGTCTCTCTGCTAGTTCATTCACTTACAATGATTTTTCATCTCTTCCTCTTCGTCTACACGCAGTGGGTGATCCCTGAATAGCTGCCCCGGGAGGAGAGCTGCGGACACATGCTCCAAATGTTGGGACATATGCATTACATATTAGGAGATGCTGTAAAAATGCCGGCTGTCGGGTTTACGGCAGTCAGAATACTGACACTGGGATCCCAACACTCTTTAGAATTCCGACGTTGGAACTCCGAATGGGCAAGGATACCGACGCCCTTATCCCCACGATCATAGGTTTAGGGCTGGGCAAGGGGGGTTAGGTTTAGGCATCAGGCACGGGGGGAAGGGTGGTGGTTAGGCTGCGGGGGAGGGAGGGTTAGCTTTACGCGTCAGGCGGGAGGGTTAGGTTTAGGCGTCAGTCGGGGGGTTAGGGTTAGGCTGCAGGTAGGGGGGAGGTTAGGGTTAGGCTGCAGATAGGGTGGGTTACGCACACCCGGGGGTGGTTAGGCTGCATGGGAGGGAGGGGTTAGGCGTCAGGCGCTTGGTTAGGTTTAGGCTGCGTGTGGGGGGAGGTTAGCATTAGGATGTGGGTAGGGTGGGTTAGGGTTAGGCACCCCCGGGAGTGGTTAGGCTGTGAGGGAGGGAGGGTTAGGTTTAGGCAGCAGGGACGGAGGGGTGGTGGTTAGGCTGTGGGAGAGGGAGGGTTAGGTTTAGGCAGCAGGGATGGAGGTTAGGTTTAGGCACCTCCGCGGAAGGGTTAAGCACAAATGGGGGAGGATAGGGTTAGACTGCGGACAGGCAGGGTTAAGGGGGTGGGGAGAGGGAGAGGATTAGGCATCAAGTGGAGGGGTTAGGGATATGCTGCGGGTGGGGGGAGGATAGGGTTAGGCTGCAGGTAGGGTGGCTAACGGTTAGGGACCCCCCGGGGGTGGTTAGGATATGGGGAGGGAGGATTAGGTTTAGGCATCAGGTGGGGAGATTAAGTTTAGGCGTCAGGTGGGGGTTAGGTTTAGGCTGTGGGTGGGGGGAGGTTAGGGTTAGGCAGCGGTTAGGGTTGGTTAGGGTTAGGCACCCCTGGGGGTGGTTAGGGTGCGGGTAAGGGAGGGTTAGGTTTAGGCATCATGCGGGGGGTTAGGTTTAGGCATCAGGTGGGGGTTAGGATTAGGCTGTGGGTGGGGGGAGGATAGGGTTAGGCTGCGGGTGGGGGGAAGTTAGGGTTAGGCTGCGGGTAAAGGAGGGTTAGGTTTAGGCATCAAGCGGGGGGTTAGGTTTAGGCATCAGGTGGAGGTTAGGATTAGGCTGCGGGTGGGGGGAGGATAGGGTTAGGCTGCAGATGGGGGGAAGTTAGGGTTAGGCTGTGGGTAGGACGGGTTAGGCACCCCCGGGAGTGGTTAGGCTGTGGGGAAGGGAGGGTTAGGTTTAGGCAGCAGGGATGGAGGTTAGGATTAGGCACCTCCGCGGGATGGTTAGGCACAAAGTGGGAGGTTAGGGTTAGACTGTGGACAGGCAGGGTTAGGGGGGTGGGGAGAGGAGAGAACACCCCTTACTCTCCCCATGTTGTTTTTTTCTGTACTGGTATCCGGGCATCGGTATGACAAACACCGGGATCCCATGCGCTGGGATAGTATACTGACCCCTCTATTAGTACACCTCTAAATGCCCAGAGGGAAGGGCGATCCTGAGGCCATGGTTCCCCAGAGGTTTCCCCCCAAGGGGGTTTTCCTCTCCTGAGTGCTGAAGGATGACTCTTCGTGAGTCCAGAGGTGTAGCTTTTATGCCATAATGAGTACCAATCTCATGCCTGTCCCTGCAATGTATAAGAAGTAAAATAATTGCTAATGCGGTCACTTTACTTCTGGGTTTAGACCCCGACTGCGCTAGTTCACATGTGCAATCGTCAGATGCAGAAGGATCCCAAGGATCCTTCTCCTGGGAATTATTACATAATGTGGCCCACAGGCTACAAAAGCCATTTAGAAATGGCATTAGCTGCCGGCCCAAGCTCAGAAATGCTTTGCATTCTGGAGCTTGGTGAGTTTTAGTTTACCATCTGCTGCAGAAACTTTTGGTGGCTGCTTTTGTGTTCAAAATAGGAGGAACGCAATAGATATCTCAAATATCCATTGCAGTCCCCAAAACATACATTCAGGGGCTGGTTAATATTTGTGGGCAGCCCCCAAAACCGACTGTTTTTGGAGATGTCTCGCAAATATTATTTATTAAATATTCCACTTAATAAACTTTTTATATTTTAACACAAACTAAAAAATGTTTTATGTAATCATTGACTGAGTCTCCCGTCTTTACTGAATGCTAATTTCACAGGGTCCGCAAATTATTACTGATATGACTGTTACTGTACTGTCTTGCTGGTGCTGCTGGCCTGCTGTATAGCAGCCAGACATATATTTTATATACAGCACTCTTGGGGAGATGTATCAAGCCTTGGAGAGAGATAAAGTGCAGATGTCCAAACCACCCAATCATCTTCTGTCACTTATCTAGCATAGTACATGAAATGATACCTGTAGTTAGAAGCTTTATTTGATTTGGGCAAATACTCAAATTATTTCTCTCCACGGCTTGATACATCTCCCGGAAAAAATAATGTCTTCCTTTCACTTAATTAAATGAAACAGGGTAAGAAATTCACAGTATAAGATAATGTTATAAAGGCTTGTCAATGGGGTCATTCCGAGTTGATCGTAGCTGTGCTAAATTTAGCACAGCTACGATCATTCACACTGACATGCGGGGGGACGCCCAGCACAGGGCTAGTCCGCCCCGCATGTCAGTGCCGCCCTCCCCGCAGAAGTGCAAAGGCATCGCACAGCGGCGATGCCTTTGCACTTCAAGAGTAGCTCCCGGCCAGCACAGCTTTAGTGTGTTGGCCGGGAGATACTTGTTGCTCCCCGACCCGCAGCCGCTGCGTGTGACATCACGCAGCAGTTGCGGCCCGCTCCCCATTTGGTCCGGCCACGCCTGCGTTGGCCGGACCGCGCCTACAAAACGGCGTCCAAATGCCACCGTTTCGCCCCCTCCCACCCAGAGACCGACTCTGCATGATTGACAGGCCTTCGGCCGACTGGCGTGCACCGGCGCACTAAGGCGCCAGCGCAGTAGAGACCCGTTCGCCCATCTGCGATAAACTGCAGCGAGCAAACAGGTCAGAATGACCCCCAATACCTTCTGGTTCATTTACATTGATTTATCATTTACATTTCTTCCATTCCAGACAGGGGTGGATTGGGAATGTAAAGTGGCCCTGGAAATATATGAAAAGTGGCCTCATGTAGGTTGGAGTAAGTCAGCTATAAGCGGGACCTAACACAAATTGGGCTTAAGCAAATTGTTAGCATTACCCACAGTGGTAGTAAGCAAAGATAATGCAGCATGGTAGGCAGTCACAGCACCAGCAGGAGGATTGTGTCACAGGAGGTGGAGATCACACCGGTGGGTGAGGCATTGCACTGGTAGGCAGTCACATCACCTGCAGGAGAATCATGTCACAGGAGGTGGAGATCACACCAGTAGCTGAGGCATTGTACTGGTAGGCAGTCACAGCACCAACAGGAGGATCATGTCAAAGGAGGTAGAGATCACACAAGTAGCTGAGGCATTGCACTGGTAGGCAGTCACAGCACTAGCAGGAGGATCATCTCACAGGAGGTGGAGATCACACCAGTAGGTGAGGCATTGTACTGGTATGCAGTCACAGCACCAGCAGGAGGATCATGTCACAGGAGGTGGAGATAACACCAGTAGGTGGGGCATTGTACTGGTAGGCAGTCACAGCACCAACAGGAGGATCTTGTCACAGGATGAGGAGATCACATCAGTAGGTGAGGCATTGCACTGGTAGGCAGTCACAGCACCAGCAGGAGGATCCTATCGCAGGAGGTGGAGATCACACCAGTAGGTGGGGCATTGCACTGATAGGCAGTCACAGCACCAACAGGAGGATCATGTCACAGGAGGTGGAGATCACACTAGTAGCTGAGGCATTGTACTGGTAGGCAGTCACAGCACCAACAGGAGGATCATGTCAAAGGAGGTGGAGATCACATCAGTAGGTGAGGCATTGCACTGGTAGGCAGTCACAGCACCAGCAGGAGGATCCTATCGCAGGAGGTGGAGATCACACCAGTAGGTAGGGCATTGCTCTGGTAGGCAGTAACAGCACCAGCAGGAGGATCCTATCGCAGGAGGTGGAGATCACACCAGTAGGTGAGGCATTGCACTGGTAGGCAGTCACAGCACCAGCAGGAGGATCTTGTCACAGGAGGTGGAGATCACACCAGTAGGTAGGGCATTGTACTGGTAGGCAGTCACAGCACCAGCAGGAGGATCATGTCACAGGAGGTGGAGATCACACCAGTAGGTGAGGCACCAACAGGAGGATCGTGTCAAAGGAGGTGGAGATAACACCAGTAGGTGAGGCATTACACTGGTAGGCAGTCACAGCACCAACAGGAGGATCGTGTCAAAGGAGGTAGAGATCACACAAGTAGCTGAGGCATTGCACTGGTAGGCAGTCACAGCACTAGCAGGAGGATCATCTCACAGGAGGTGGAGATCACACCAGTAGGTGAGGCATTGTACTGGTAGGCAGTCACAGCACCAGCAGGAGGATCATGTCACAGGAGGTGGAGATAACACCCCCATAACAGGTGGGGCATTGTACTGGTAGGCAGTCACAGCACCAACAGGAGGATCTTGTCACAGGATGAGGAGATCACATCAGTAGGTGAGGCATTGCACTGGTAGGCAGTCACAGCACCAGCAGGAGGATCCTATCGCAGGAGGTGGAGATCACACCAGTAGGTGGGGCATTGCACTGATAGGCAGTCACAGCACCAACAGGAGGATCATGTCACAGGAGGTGGAGATCACACTAGTAGCTGAGGCATTGTACTGGTAGGCAGTCACAGCACCAACAGGAGGATCATGTCAAAGGAGGTGGAGATCACACCAGTAGGTAGGGCATTGCTCTGGTAGGCAGTAACAGCACCAGCAGGAGGATCCTATCGCAGGAGGTGGAGATCACACCAGTAGGTGAGGCATTGCACTGGTAGGCAGTCACAGCACCAGCAGGAGGATCTTGTCACAGGAGGTGGAGATCACACCAGTAGGTAGGGCATTGTACTGGTAGGCAGTCACAGCACCAGCAGGAGGATCATGTCACAGGAGGTGGAGATCACACCAGTAGGTGAGGCACCAACAGGAGGATCGTGTCAAAGGAGGTGGAGATAACACCAGTAGGTGAGGCATTACACTGGTAGGCAGTCACAGCACCAGCAGGAGGATCGTGTCACAGGAGGTGGAGATCACACCAGTAGGTGAGGCATTACACTGGTAGGCAGTCACAGTACCTATGGTAGCTACACCCCTATATATAACACATGTAACTGTGACAGGGAAGGTGGCCTCTCTCAGCTCTGGGCCCCATAGTAGCTGCCAGGGGCAGATTGGGATCGAACACCAGCCCGGGGAATTTATGGAAGCAGCCCTAATGGGGGTGGAGTCTGTTGAGGGGGAGGGGCCCGTCAAGAGGGTGGGGTCACTCCTCAGAGGTCCTGATTCAGTTGGGGCCTCCTTTGCTTTACGTTATGATATTGTTTACCTGTGACTGTGGCCCTCATTCTTAGTTGATCGCTCGCTAGCTACTTTTAGCAGCCATTCAAATGCATTGTCGCCACCAATGGGGGGAGTGTATTTTCACTTTGCAAGTGTGCGATCGCATGTGCAGCTGAGCGACACGAACACAAAACAAGACCAGCCCTGTAGTTACTTATCCTGTGCGATGATTCTAGCAACGGAGGTCCCGGAATTGACATCAGATACCCGCCCTGCAAACGCCTGGACAGGCCTGCGTTTTCCCAAACACTCCCAGAAAACGGTCAGTTGCCACCCACAAACGCCTTCTTCCTGTCAATCTCCTTGCGATCAGCTGTGTGAATGGATTCGTTGCTAAAAGCAGTGCACAAAAATGATGCTCATTGTACCCGTACGACACACGTGCGTATTGCGGTGCATACGCATGCGCAGTTTTGCCGTTTTTTTACCTGATTGCAGCGCTGCGAAAATCGGCAGCGAGCGATCAACTCAGAATGACCCCCTTTATGCATATGCTGCTACAATACCCTTCCCTGATGCACATCTGTACGTCTGAATATACAAGGACTGATATGCCCACTTTCAGTGTCTACTGACACTGCAGTCATGCCTTTAATCTACTTCTGATTTTATTGATTTTTAATTCTACAAACCCCTTTTTTTTTAACCTTATTTGTTTCAAAGTACAGGGAGGAGGAGCACACACTACATACAGCACAGTACAGGGAGGGAGTACACACTACATACAGCACAGTACAGGGAGGGGGAGCACACACTACATACAGCACAGTACAGGGAGGAGGAGCACACACTACATACAGCACAGTACAGGGAGGAGGAGCACACACTACATACAGCACAGTACAGGGAGGGGGAGCACACACTACATACAGCACAGTACAGGGAGGGAGCACACACTACATACAGCACAGTACAGGGAGGGGGAGCACACACTACATACAGCACAGTACAGGGAGGGGGAGCACACACTACATACAGTACAGGGAGGGGGAGCACACACTACATACAGCACAGTACAGGGAGGGACCACACACTACATACAGCACAGTACAGGGAGGGAGCACACACTACATACAGCACAGTACAGGGAGGGGGAGCACACACTACATACAGCACAGTACAGGGAGGGGGAGCACACACTACATACAGCACAGTACAGGGAGGGGGAGCACACACTACATACAGCACAGTACAGGGAGGGAGCACACACTACATACAGCACAGTACAGGGAGGGAGCACACACTACATACAGCACAGTACAGGGAGGGAGCACACACTACATACAGCACAGTACAGGGAGGGGGAGCACACACTACATACAGCACAGTACAGGGAGGGGGAGCACACACTACATACAGCACAGTACAGGGAGGGGGAGCACACACTACATACAGCACAGTACAGGGAGGGACCACACACTACATACAGCACAGTACAGGGAGGGAGCACACATTACATACAGCACAGTACAGGGAGGAAGCACACACTACATACAGCACAGTACAGGGAGGGACCACACACTACATACAGCACAGTACAGGGAGGGGGAGCACACACTACATACAGTACAGGGAGGGAGCACACACTACATACAGCACAGTACAGGGAGGGGGAGCACACACTACATACAGCACAGTACAGGGAGGGAGCACACACTACATACAGCACAGTACAGGGAGGGGGAGCACACACTACATACAGCACAGTGCAGGGAGGGGGAGCACACACTACATACAGCACAGTACAGGGAGGGGGAGCACACACTACATACAGCACAGTCAGAGCCGGCCCTAACCAATATGATGCCCTAGGCAAGATTTTGGCTGGTGCCCCCTAGCACCACCGCTGGTTCCGCCTCTGACCTTGCACCTCTTTCCCAGCACCCTCATCCATAGCAGTCCTTATTTTGGGGTTTGTACCCCCTATATTTTAAATAGGAACACTTCGCACATTTGGCACACAGCCCAAAAAGGGGTGTGTTTTTGCTGGCAAGGGGCATGGCCACACAATAGTAACCCCAATTTCAATTACGCCACAGAGTACTGCAATTTTATTAACATTTGATCATGCGATAGTGTCCATAATTCATATTACATCCCACAGTAGTATCACTTTACCTTATAAACGTTACTCCTCACAGTAGAGCCCCTTATTCATACTACATCACACTGAATTGCTCCTTATTCACATTACACCACACCCTATTGCTCCTTATTCACATTACACCACACCTTATTGCTCTTTATTCACATTAGATGACACAGTAGTGCACTTTCTATACGCAACACCACATAGTAGAGCACCTTATACACATAATGCCCCTTACACAGAGACACATTATTAATGTCCTTATAAACATAATGCGCCTTACACATTATGACAACCTTTATTAATGCCCTTTTACATGTAATGTCCCTTACGCATATACCGCACATTATTAATGCCTTTCTACACATAATGACACACATAGTGCCCCCTACACATTTGCTGTACATTATTAGTGCCCCTATACACATAATGACACACATACAGTAGTACCCTGTTACACATATGCCGCACATTATTAATGCCCTTATACACATAATGACACACATAGTGCCCCTTAATGTTGCACATTATTAATGCATTTTTACATGACACACATAATGCTCCTTACACATATTCTGAACACTACTGCACAACTAACCTACTCACATGCACACAATGGCCCTCATTCCGAGTCGTTCGCTCTGTATTTTTCATCGCATCGCAGTGAAATTCCGCTTAGTACGCATGCGCAATATTCGCACTGCGACTGCGCCAAGTAATTTTACAATGGAGATAGTATTTTTACTCACGGCTTTTTCATCGCTCCGGCGATCGTAGTGTGATTGACAGGAAATGGGTGTTACTGGGCGGAAACACGGCGTTTTCGGGGCGTGTGGATAAAAACGCTACCGTTTCCGGAAAAAACGCAGGAGTGGCCGGAGAAACGGGGGAGTGTCTGGGCGAACGCTGGGTGTGTTTATGACGTCAAACCAGGAACGACAAGCACTGAACTGATCGCAGATGCCGAGTAAGTCTGAAGCTACTCTGAAACTGCTAAGTAGTTTGTAATCGCAATATTGCGAATACATCGGTCGCAATTTTAAGAAGCTAAGATACACTCCGAGTAGGCGTAGGCTTAGCCTGAGCAACTCTGCTAAATTCGCCTTGCGAGCGATCAACTCGGAATGAGGGCCAATATGCTGGCAAGGGGCATGGCCACACACTGTGACCTCTGCCTCTGCTTGAAAACAGATGTGTCCTCATAAATCTTGCCTCAGTGCTAACGTCGGGCACATTTTTTTTAATGATTTAATGAAAATGCATCTTATTTGCATTGCTATGTGGCTAGGATGCACAAGCAGCTTCTGCTGATTAAAATGATATGCAGCATGCCAATATACTGTGTGAGACTGTGGCTGTATCTGCATATCAAATGCTACACACAGAATATAGGCATGCCGCATATCATTTTAAACAGCAGAAGCTGCTGATGCCCCTAGGCATATCAAATGCCCTAGTTTGCCTATGCCTATGGCCGGCTCTGAGCACAGTACAGGGAGGGGGAGCACACACTGCATACAGCACAGTACAGGGACGGGGAGCACACACTACATACAGCACAGTACAGGGAGGGGGAGCACACACTACATACAACACAGTACAGGGAGGGGGAGCACACACTACATACAGCACAGTACAGAGAGGGAGCACACACTACATACAGCACAGTACAGGGAGGGAGCACACACTACATACAGCACAGTACAGGGAGGGAGCACACACTACATACAGCACAGTACAGGGAGGGGGTGCACACACTACATAGCACAGTACAGGGAGGGAGCACACACAAAGTAGTGAAACACAGACACTGGGGACTAGAGCAGTGGAATCTGTCCCAGTGGCCAATCCACCCCTGATTACATTCATAGCCACCATATTACATACATAACCACCACATTATTACTTGAATAGCACCACATTATACAAATAGCACTGCATTACATGAATAGCACCACATTACACGTATAGCACAACATTACAGGTATAGTACCGCACTACACGTATAGCATCGCATTATACGACCAACATGTAGCCACCGCATTACATATGTAGACACCGTATAAATAGGCCCATCATCATGGACAGACATAGATATAGGGCAGAAGGACGTTGCATGAGAGATTGTCGCAGGGCTGGCTGTGAGTGCTGCCTGATCAGCTGGCATCCTGAGAACAAGGTACATCCTGCTCCTGTCCAGTCCCCAAACCATACACTGTGACCGGGGACGCCATAACCCTTACACTAACATGATAATGCAAATAATGTCATTAAAAATAACCTCTCTGCCGGGTCCCCTTCAGTGCTCAGTCACCGCTCTGGCCAGTTCAGTGAGAGTGCGGGAGCTGAGGTGGCGGTGGGTATAGTGAACCCGGCTCCGACCATCGCTTTGCTGCTGCTCCTGGGCGGGCTCGTTGAAGAGACCTTTGGCCGGATCCAGGGAGAGGATGCTGCTGGGCTGGTTAACTTTCTCAAGGTCCCCATTGGTAGAACAGCATCACCACTTTCACGGCTAGCGGCACCTGGAAGTGCCCGCTAGCCTAACTTCCAGATTGCATTCCAATGAACCACAAGTACTGGAAGCAGTGTGAGCCAGCCCAGCCTGAGTGGGAATCGGCCTGGCTGAGGGGGATATGGGATCGGCCCTTCGGAATCTGTCATGGTGTCCTGGTGGGCCAATCCGCCCCTGCGGCATGCCTATATTCTGTGTGCGACTGTTGATGTATCTGCATACGAAATGCTACGTTACAGTGATTTCCAGTAATACACTGTAACGTAGCATTTCGTAGGCAGATAAAGCCGCAGTTGCACACAGACTATAGGCATGCCTCATATCATTTTAATCAGCAGAAGCTGCTTGTGCCCCCAGGCATACCAAATGCCCTGGGCAATTGCCTAGTTTGCCTATGCCTAGGGCCGGCTCTGTATAGGCCTGCCCTCCCTGTGGACTTCACCTCGGCATCACTTCTAGTAGTGATGAGCGGGTTCGGTTCCTCGGAATCCGAACCCGCCCGAACTTCAGCTTTTTTTACACGGATCCGAGCGACTCGGATCTTCCCGCCTTGCTCGGTTAACCCGAGCGCGCCCGAACATCATCATGACGCTGTCTGATTCTCGCGAGGCTCGGATTCTATCGCGAGACTCGGATTCTATATAAGGAGCCGCGCGTCGCCGCCATTTTACACGTGCATTGAGATTGATAGTGAGAGGACGTGGCTGGCGTCCTCTCCGTTTAGAGAAGAAATAGATAGGAGAGTGAGAGTGAGACAGTGACACTTCATTTACTGGAGCTTAGGAGGAGTACTCAGACAGAGAGTGCAGAATTTTGCTGATAGTATTAGTTAGTTATACTAGTGACAGAGTGAGACAGTGACACTTCATTTACTGGAGCTTAGGAGGAGTACTCAGACAGAGAGTGCAGAATTTTGCTGATAGTATTAGTTAGTTATACTAGTGACTGACCAGTGACCACCAGTGCAGTTTTATATTATTTAATATAATCCGTTCTCTGCCTGAAAAAACGATACACAGTGACTCAGTCACATACCATATCTGTGCTCAGCCCAGTGTGCTGCTGCATCATCTATGTATAATATCTGACTGTGCTCACACAGCTTAATTGTGGGGGAGACTGGGGAGCAGTTAGGTTATAGCAGGAGCCAGGAGTACATATTAAAATTAAACAGTGCACACTTTTTTTCTGCAGGAGTGCCACTGCCAGTGTGACTGACCAGTGACCTGACCACCAGTATATAGTATACTATATTGTATTGTGAATGTCTGCCTGTAAAAGTTAAACACACGTCGTGTGACTTGTGTGGTGTTTTTTTATTCTATAAAATAAAAAACTCATTCTGCTGACAGACAGTGTCCAGCAGGTCCGTCATTATATAATATATACCTGTCCGGCTGCAGTAGTGATATATATATATTTTTTATATCATTATTTATCATCCAGTCGCAGCAGACACAGTACGGTAGTTCACGGCTGTAGCTACCTCTGTGTCGGCACTCGGCAGTCCATCCATAATTGTATACCACCTACCCGTGGTTTTTTTTTTCTTTCTTCTTTATACATACTACATCTCATTATCATCCAGTCTATATTAGCAGCAGACACAGTACAGTACGGTAGTCCACGGCTGTAGCTACCTCTGTGTCGGCACTCGGCAGTCCGTCCATAATTGTATACCACCTACCCGTGGTTTTTTTTTTCTTTCTTCTTTATACATACTACATCTCATTATCAACCAGTCTATATTAGCAGCAGACACAGTACGGTAGTCCACGGCTGTAGCTACCTCTGTGTCGGCACTCGGCAGTCCATCCATAATTGTATACCACCTACCCGTGGTTTTTTTTTCTTTCTTCTTTATACATACTACATCTCATTATCATCCAGTCTATATTAGCAGCAGACACAGTACAGTACGGTAGTCCACGGCTGTAGCTACCTCTGTGTCGGCACTCGGCAGTCCATCCATAATTGTATACCACCTACCCGTGGTTTTTTTTTCTTTCTTCTTTATACATACATACTACATCTCTTTATCAACCAGTCTATATTAGCAGCAGACACAGTACGGTAGTCCACGGCTGTAGCTACCTCTGTGTCGGCACTCGGCAGTCCATCCATAATTGTATACCACCTACCCGTGGTTTATTTTTCTTTCTTCTTTATACATACATACTACATCTCTTTATCAACCAGTCTATATTAGCAGCAGACACAGTACGGTAGTCCACGGCTGTAGCTACCTCTGTGTCGGCACTCGGCAGTCCGTCCATAATTGTATACCACCTACCCGTGGTTTTTTTTTCTTTCTTCTTTATACATACATACTACATCTCTTTATCAACCAGTCTATATTAGCAGCAGACACAGTACGGTAGTCCACGGCTGTAGCTACCTCTGTGTCGGCACTCGGCAGTCCATCCATAATTGTATACCACCTACCCGTGGTTTTTTTTTTCTTTCTTCTTTATACATACTACATCTCATTATCATCCAGTCTATATTAGCAGCAGACACAGTACAGTACGGTAGTCCACGGCTGTAGCTACCTCTGTGTCGGCACTCGGCAGTCCATCCATAATTGTATACCACCTACCCGTGGTTTTTTTTTCTTTCTTCTTTATACATACATACTACATCTCTTTATCAACCAGTCTATATTAGCAGCAGACACAGTACGGTAGTCCACGGCTGTAGCTACCTCTGTGTCGGCACTCGGCAGTCCGTCCATAATTGTATACCACCTACCCGTGTTTTTTTTTTCTTTCTTCTTTATACATACATACTACATCTCTTTATCAACCAGTCTATATTAGCAGCAGACACAGTACGGTAGTCCACGGCTGTAGCTACCTCTGTGTCGGCACTCGGCAGTCCATCCATAATTGTATACCACCTACCCGTGGTTTTTTTTTTCTTTCTTCTATATACATACTACATCTCATTATCATCCAGTCTATATTAGCAGCAGACACAGTACAGTACGGTAGTCCACGGCTGTAGCTACCTCTGTGTCGGCACTCGGCAGTCCATCCATAATTGTATACTAGTATCCATCCATCTCCATTGTTTACCTGAGGTGCCTTTTAGTTGTGCCTATTAAAATATGGAGAACAAAAATGTTGAGGTTCCAAAATTAGGGAAAGATCAAGATCCACTTCCACCTCGTGCTGAAGCTGCTGCCACTAGTCATGGCCGAGACGATGAAATGCCAGCAACATCGTCTGCCAAGGCCGATGCCCAATGGCATAGTACAGAGCATGTCAAATCCAAAACACCAAATATCAGTAAAAAAAGGACTCCAAAACCTAAAATAAAATTGTCGGAGGAGAAGCGTAAACTTGCCAATATGCCATTTACCACACGGAGTGGCAAGGAACGGCTGAGGCCCTGGCCTATGTTCATGGCTAGTGGTTCAGCTTCACATGAGGATGGAGGCACTCAGCCTCTCGCTAGAAAAATGAAAAGACTCAAGCTGGCAAAAGCAGTAGCACCGCAAAGAACTGTGCGTTCTTCGAAATCCCAAATCCACAAGGAGAGTCCAATTGTGTCGGTTGCGATGCCTGACCTTCCCAACACTGGACGTGAAGAGCATGCGCCTTCCACCATTTGCACGCCCCCTGCAAGTGCTGGAAGGAGCACCCGCAGTCCAGTTCCTGATAGTCAGATTGAAGATGTCAGTGTTGAAGTACACCAGGATGAGGAGGATATGGGTGTTGCTGGCGCTGGGGAGGAAATTGACCAGGAGGATTCTGATGGTGAGGTGGTTTGTTTAAGTCAGGCACCCGGGGAGACACCTGTTGTCCGTGGGAGGAATATGGCCGTTGACATGCCTGGTGAAAATACCAAAAAAATCAGCTCTTCGGTGTGGAAGTATTTCACCAGAAATGCGGACAACATTTGTCAAGCCGTGTGTTCCCTTTGTCAAGCTGTAATAAGTAGGGGTAAGGACGTTAACCACCTCGGAACATCCTCCCTTATACGTCACCTGCAGCGCATTCATAATAAGTCAGTGACAAGTTCAAAAACTTTGGGCGACAGCGGAAGCAGTCCACTGACCAGTAAATCCCTTCCTCTTGTAACCAAGCTCACGCAAACCACCCCACCAACTCCCTCAGTGTCAATTTCCTCCTTCCCCAGGAATGCCAATAGTCCTGCAGGCCATGTCACTGGCAATTCTGACGAGTCCTCTCCTGCCTGGGATTCCTCCGATGCATCCTTGCGTGTAACGCCTACTGCTGCTGGCGCTGCTGTTGTTGCTGCTGGGAGTCGATGGTCATCCCAGAGGGGAAGTCGTAAGCCCACTTGTACTACTTCCAGTAAGCAATTGACTGTCCAACAGTCCTTTGCGAGGAAGATGAAATATCACAGCAGTCATCCTGCTGCAAAGCGGATAACTGAGGCCTTGACAACTATGTTGGTGTTAGACGTGCGTCCGGTATCCGCCGTTAGTTCACAGGGAACTAGACAATTTATTGAGGCAGTGTGCCCCCGTTACCAAATACCATCTAGGTTCCACTTCTCTGGGCAGGCGATACCGAGAATGTACACGGACGTCAGAAAAAGACTCACCAGTGTCCTAAAAAATGCAGTTGTACCCAATGTCCACTTAACCACGGACATGTGGACAAGTGGAGCAGGGCAGGGTCAGGACTATATGACTGTGACAGCCCACTGGGTAGATGTATGGACTCCCGCCGCAAGAACAGCAGCGGCGGCACCAGTAGCAGCATCTCGCAAACGCCAACTCTTTCCTAGGCAGGCTACGCTTTGTATCACCGCTTTCCAGAATACGCACACAGCTGAAAACCTCTTACGGCAACTGAGGAAGATCATCGCGGAATGGCTTACCCCAATTGGACTCTCCTGTGGATTTGTGGCATCGGACAACGCCAGCAATATTGTGTGTGCATTAAATATGGGCAAATTCCAGCACGTCCCATGTTTTGCACATACCTTGAATTTGGTGGTGCAGAATTTTTTAAAAAATGACAGGGGCGTGCAAGAGATGCTGTCGGTGGCCAGAAGAATTGCGGGACACTTTCGGCGTACAGGCACCACGTACAGAAGACTGGAGCACCACCAAAAACTACTGAACCTGCCCTGCCATCATCTGAAGCAAGAAGTGGTAACGAGGTGGAATTCAACCCTCTATATGCTTCAGAGGTTGGAGGAGCAGCAAAAGGCCATTCAAGCCTATACAATTGAGCACGATATAGGAGGTGGAATGCACCTGTCTCAAGTGCAGTGGAGAATGATTTCAACGTTGTGCAAGGTTCTGATGCCCTTTGAACTTGCCACACGTGAAGTCAGTTCAGACACTGCCAGCCTGAGTCAGGTCATTCCCCTCATCAGGCTTTTGCAGAAGAAGCTGGAGACATTGAAGGAGGAGCTAACACGGAGCGATTCCGCTAGGCATGTGGGACTTGTGGATGGAGCCCTTAATTCGCTTAACAAGGATTCACGGGTGGTCAATCTGTTGAAATCAGAGCACTACATTTTGGCCACCGTGCTCGATCCTAGATTTAAAACCTACCTTGGATCTCTCTTTCCGGCAGACACAAGTCTGCTGGGGTTGAAAGACCTGCTGGTGAGAAAATTGTCAAGTCAAGCGGAACGCGACCTGTCAACATCTCCTCCTTCACATTCTCCCGCAACTGGGGGTGCGAGGAAAAGGCTCAGAATTCCGAGCCCACCCGCTGGCGGTGATGCAGGGCAGTCTGGAGCGACTGCTGATGCTGACATCTGGTCCGGACTGAAGGACCTGACAACGATTACGGACATGTCGTCTACTGTCACTGCATATGATTCTCTCAACATTGAAAGAATGGTGGAGGATTATATGAGTGACCGCATCCAAGTAGGCACGTCACACAGTCCGTACTTATACTGGCAGGAAAAAGAGGCAATTTGGAGGCCCTTGCACAAACTGGCTTTATTCTACCTAAGTTGCCCTCCCACAAGTGTGTACTCCGAAAGAGTGTTTAGTGCCGCCGCTCACCTTGTCAGCAATCGGCGTACGAGGTTACATCCAGAAAATGTGGAGAAGATGATGTTCATTAAAATGAATTATAATCAATTCCTCCGCGGAGACATTGACCAGCAGCAATTGCCTCCACAAAGTACACAGGGAGCTGAGATGGTGGATATAATCTGTGAGGAGGGGGATGTACACGGTGATATATCGGAGGATGATGATGAGGTGGACATCTTGCCTCTGTAGAGCCAGTTTGTGCAAGGAGAGATTAATTGCTTCTTTTTTTGGGGGGGTCCAAACCAACCCGTCATATCAGTCACAGTCGTGTGGCAGACCCTGTCACTGAAATGATGGGTTGGTTAAAGTGTGCATGTCCTGTTTATACAACATAAGGGTGGGTGGGAGGGCCCAAGGACAATTCCATCTTGCACCTCTTTTTTCTTTTATTTTTCTTTGCGTCATGTGCTGTTTGGGGAGGGTTTTTTGGAAGGGCCATCCTGCGTGACACTGCAGTGCCACTCCTAGATGGGCCCGGTGTTTGTGTCGGCCACTAGGGTCGCTTATCTTACTCACACAGTCAGCTACCTCATTGCGCCTCTTTTTTTCTTTGCGTCATGTGCTGTTTGGGGAGGGTTTTTTGGAAGGGCCATCCTGCGTGACACTGCAGTGCCACTCCTAGATGGGCCCGGTGTTTGTGTCGGCCACTAGGGTCGCTTATCTTACTCACACAGTCAGCTACCTCATTGCGCCTCTTTTTTTCTTTGCGTCATGTGCTGTTTGGGGAGGGTTTTTTGGAAGGGCCATCCTGCGTGACACTGCAGTGCCACTCCTAGATGGGCCCGGTGTTTGTGTCGGCCACTAGGGTCGCTTATCTTACTCACACAGTCAGCTACCTCATTGCGCCTCTTTTTTTCTTTGCGTCATGTGCTGTTTGGGGAGGGTTTTTTGGAAGGGACATCCTGCGTGACACTGCAGTGCCACTCCTAGATGGGCCCGGTGTTTGTGTCGGCCACTAGGGTCGCTTATCTTACTCACACAGCGACCTCGGTGCAAATTTTAGGACTAAAAATAATATTGTGAGGTGTGAGGTATTCAGAATAGACTGAAAATGAGTGTAAATTATGGTTTTTGAGGTTAATAATACTTTGGGATCAAAATGACCCCCAAATTCTATGATTTAAGCTGTTTTTTAGGGTTTTTTGAAAAAAACACCCGAATCCAAAACACACCCGAATCCGACAAAAAAAATTCGGTGAGGTTTTGCCAAAACGCGGTCGAACCGAAAACACGGCCGCGGAACCGAACCCAAAACCAAAACACAAAACCCGAAAAATTTCCGGCGCTCATCTCTAACTTCTAGGTAATAGACTGAATAGGCCCCTACTGCACTCTACAGTAAGTAACAGTAAGTGTGTTGGTTATTATTAATATTGTGTGTGTGTGTGTGTGTGTGTGTGTGTGTGTGTGTGTGTGTGTGTGTGTGTGTGTGTGTGTGTGTCTGTGTATGTTTCTCTTTATCAAAATTATTTTTACTAAAGTAATGTGAAAAAGGGTATTTTCACATTTTAGTTTAGTTTAGTATTACCTGCATGTATTAAAGTACTTTTGGAGCAGTTTTCAGGAAAAACTGCTCCAAGCCTTTTAATTAAGTAAGCCATTCTAGTAATGGGATTTTTACTAAGGGGAATTGCAGGAGTGGTTCTTGGTGCAGGACGCAGTCACCCCGCAGGCACCGCCGCCTACCCGCACCCCGCTCCCCGGCTGCAGCAGACGCCGTGGGCTGTGTGGTCGTCCGCTGCAGCCGGCTCCAGTGACAGACACTAGAGGTCATTATTGACCTCTAGTATATGTGCGGCGCTGCTATGGGAGAGACGTCATCATGTCTCTCCCATAGAGAGGAGCCGTGGGAGGCCAGACGGAGCAGCAGCAGCAGCGGTCGGGAAGCAGGAGCGGGACAGTGGTAAGTATTGTTTTTTTATTTTTGTGTGTGTTTGACAGCGACAGGGGCACAACTACTGGGGGCACAGCAACAGGGGGCACAGCAGCAGAGGGCACAACTACTGGGGGCACAGCGACAAGGGACACAACTACTGGGGCAAAGCAACAGGGGGCACAACTACTGGGGCAAATCTACTGGGGGCAAAGCAACAGGGGGCGCAGCAATAGAGGGCACAACTACTGGGGGCAAGGCAACAGGGGGCACAGCGACGGGGAATAGCTACTGGGGGCATAGCTACAGAGGGCACAGCTACGGGGGGCACAGCTACAGGGGGCACAGCAACAGGGGGCAAATCTACTGGGGGTAAATCAACTGGGGGTACAACTACTTGGGGCAGATCTGGGGGCATAACTGTGGCCACGCCCCTCCCCTATGATGCCACGCCCATATTTTTGCCACGCACACTGTTTTGCCATGCAAGGGGGGGGGTGGCGCCAGTGGAAACTTTCGCACAGAGCGCCACAAAGTGTTGAACCGGCCCTGGGAATTGTGATAAATACCTGGAGATGGCATTAAGCAGTGTCCCTTTCCCTACTTCACCCCATCTGCCACACTGCCCCCTCACTACAGCTGGATATGCCATCTGCCACGCTCCTCTTTCACTGCAGCCAGAATCCCCCTATCTGCCACATGCCTCCCTCACTGCAGCCAGACACCCTATCTCCACACTCTTCTCTCAATGCAACCAAACACCCCACCTGTCACATGGTTGTGGGATGATAGATAGACAGTGTCTAGTTAGACAGCCAATAGATAGACACCACATATTAGACAAACATTAGGTCGACAGGGTCAAAAGGTTGACAGGGTCAAAAGGTTGACATGACATAGGTAGACAGTACAAAAAGTCAACGGGGTCAAAAGGTCGACATGAATATTGTCGACACAAAAAAAGGTAGACACTATTTTTTTTGCATTTTTGTGGTTTGTGTGGATAGTTTTGTCGTCTGGGACACCCAATTGTAGAAAGGCTTCGCTCACCACACTTCGGGCACGGTGGCTCACTGCGCTCGCCACAAGGTTTATAGCCAGCTCGGGCAGTACAGATGGGTTTCCTCCGGGTACTCTGGTTTCCTCCCACAATCCAAAAATATACTGGTAGGTTTATTGGCGCCCAACAAAAAAATTAACCCTACCATGAATGTGTGTGTGTGTGTGTGTGTGTGTACATGTGGTAGGGAATATAGATTGTAAGCTCCACTGGGGCAGGGACTGATGTGAGTGGCCAAATATTCTCTGTAAAGCACTGCGGAATATGTGTGCGCTATATAAATAACTGGTAATAAATAAATAAATAAATAAATAAACTCTATGCCGACATGGATAGAGAAGGTATGAAATAGTCCCAAAACATGTAAAATAAAAAAACAGGATTTTGATAACCTACCGGTAAATCCTTTTCTCCTAGTCCGTAGGGGATGCTGGGGATGAAATCAAGACCATGGGGTATAGACGGGATCCGCAGGAGACATGGGCACTCTAAAGACTTTTCATTGTGTGTGAACTGGCTCCTCCGTCTATGCCCCTCCTCCAGACCTCAGTTGTAGGAACTGTGCCAGGGAGACTGACATTTCGAGGAAAGGAATTACTTAACTAGTGGTGAGATATCTATCAACTCACACCCTCAACCATGCCGCACACATGGCATTCAACATAACACACGCCAACAGGCATAAACCAATTGCAGCAACATGCTGAAACCAAGATAACACAACTTGTGTAACTCTAATAACTAAACTGCAGGTAAAGTACGCACTGGGACGGGCACCCAGCATCCTCTACGGACTAGAAGAAAAGGATTTACCAGTAGGTTATCAAAATCCTATTTTCTCATACGTCCTAGAGGATGCTGGGGATAACATCAAGACCATGGGGTCTATACCAAAGCTCCAGTACGGGCGGGAGAGTGCGGATGACCCTGCAGCACCGATTGACCAAACTTGAGGTCCTCATCGGCCAAGGTGTCAAACTTGTAGAACTTAGAAAATGTGTTTGACCCTGACCAAGTAGCTGCTCGGCAAAGTTGTAATGCCGAGATCCCCCGGGCAGCCGCCCAGGCTGAGCCCACCTTCCTAGTGGAGTGGGCCTTTCCCGACATCGGTAACGGCAAACAAGCCGTAGTATGAGCTTGCTGAATCGTCTTTCTAATCCAACGTGCAATAGTCTGCTTGGAATCAGGACAGTCAATCTTGTTGTGAGCATACAGGACAAACAGAGCCTCTGTTTTCCGTATACGAGCCGTTTTAGCGACATAGATTTTCAAAGCTCTAACCACATCTAGAGATTTTAAATCAGTGAATGTGTCAGTAACTACTGGCACTACAATAGGTTGGTTTATGTGGAAAGATGAAACCACCTTCGGAAGAAAATGTTGACGAGTCCTCAACTCTGCCCTATCTTCACGGAAGATCAGGTAAGGTCTCTTGTGAGACAAGGCCCCCAATTCAGACACCCACCTTGTGGATGCCAAAGCCAAAAGCATCACCACTTTCCAAGTGAGAAACTTCAACTCTATCTTTTGTAGAGGCTCAAACCAATCCGATTGAAGGAACTGCAATACCACGTTAAGGTCTCATGGTGCCACTGGAGGCACGAATGGAGGCTGGATGTGCAGAACCCCTTTCACAAAGGTCTGAACCTCTGGAAGAGAGGTCAATTATTTCTGGAAGAACACTGACAAGGCCGAAATCTGGACCTTGATTGATCCCAATCGGAGGCCCGCCTCCACACCATCCTGCAAAAAATGGAGAAAATGTCCCAACTCAAACTCTTCCGTAGGAGCCTTCTTGGATTCACACCAAGACACATATTTTCTCCAAATACGGTGGTAATGTTTCAACGTTACTCCCTTTCTGGCCTGAATAAGGGTGGGGATGACCTCGGGAATACCCTTCCTGGCTAGGATACGGCGCTCAACAGCCATGCCGTCAAACGTAGCCGCGGTAAGTCTTGGTACACGCACGGCCCCTGCTGCAGCAGGTCCTCTCGAGGAGGAAGAGGCCGAGGATCTTCTATGAGCAACTGCTGAAGATCTGGGTACCAAGCCCTCCTTGGCCAGTCTGGGGCAATGAAGATTGCTTGAACCCTTGTTTTTCTTATGATCCTGAGTACTTTTGGGATCAGCGGAAGTGGAGGGAAGACATACACTGACGGATACACCCACTGGGTCACCAGTGCATCCACTGCTACTGCTTGAGGGTCTCTTGACCTGGAACAGTATCTCTGAAGCTTCTTGTTGAGATGAGACGCCATCATGTCTATTTGAGGAACTCCCCAAAGACTTGTCACCTCTGCAAAGACTTCTTGGTGTAGGCCCCACTCTCCTGGATGGAGATCGTGTCTGCTGAGGAAGTCTGCTTCCCAGTTGTCTACTCCCAGAATGAATATTGCCGACAGAGCTTGTAGATGTTTTTCTGCCCAGCGGAGGATTTTTGTCACCTCTGCCATTGCCGCTCTGCTTTTCGTTCCGCCCTGCCTGTTTATGTATGCGACTGCTGTTACATTGTCCGCCAGGATCTGCACGGGACCGTCTTGAAGAAGATGTACCGCTTGTTGAAGGCCGTTGTAAATGGCTCTTAGCTCCAGAACGTTTATGTGAAGGCAGGCTTCCTGTTGTGACCAACGTCCTTGGAAGTTTTCTCCCTGAGAGACTGCTCCCCAGCCTCGGAGACTTGCATCTGTGGTTAACATGACCCAGTCCTGAATCCCGAACCTGCGTCCCCCTAGCAGGTGAGAGCTGTGCAACCACCACAGGAGCGAAATCCTGGTTTTTGACGACAGGATTATCTTTCTGTGCATGTGTAGGTGTGACCCTGACCACTTGTCCAACAGGTCCCACTGGAATACTCTGGCATGGAACCTGCCAAACTGTATGGCCTCGTAGGCCGCCACCATCTTCCCCAACAACCGAATGCACTGATGGATCGACACACTTGATGGTTTCAATATCTGTTTTACCATTTTCTGGATTTCCAGAGCCTTTTCCAGCGGAAGAAATACTCTCTAAACTTCTGTGTCCAGAATCATCCCGAGGAAAGACAACCTTGTCGTCGGTTCCAACTGTGACTTTGGGTAATTTATGATCCACCGGTGTTGTTGGAGTATTGACAGAGAGAGAGTGATATGTTTTGTAACAACTGCTCCCTGGATCTCGCCTTTATCAGGAGGTCATCCAGATAAGGAATTATATTGACTCCTTTCTGACGAAGGAGAACCATCATCTCCACCATAACCTTGGTGAATACCCTTGGCGCCGCGGAGAGACCGAAAGGTAACGTCTGGAATTGGTAATGGCAATCCTGAACCGCAAATCTCAGATAACTAAAAACATATACCATATAAGAATATGTATATTACAAGGAAGCGCATATATATAATCTATTTGATTAAAAATTGTAAATATTTTTTATTTAGTATTCAATTTTCTTAATAATGCATGACATAATAAAACCTTAAAACACACCAAATCTGCAGTGCAAAGAAGTCCAGAAACTGTGACTATTACCGTCCAGATAACCATATACCGCTGGAGCTCCAATAAGGATTTTCTTTAAGCACACTAAGTGCTATTTTTGTAACTCCCCGGTGAAAAGCTGGTTATTTTAAAGTGATATCCGTTGTTACTTTGTATCCACTAGCCAGAACAATATACTTTGTAGGAACTGCAAATGTTCACAATGTGCCTGCCGCACAGCAGCTAGTGTCCCCTTTCTCACCCCACCGCCAATGATTATTGCTCACCACAGCCGTACGTTGAAGCCTCAGTGCGGCTAGATCTTAAATGGTTAGTACCGAAGTTCTCTGGCGGGAGCGGCGGTAACAGCAGCGTCCACGGGGGAAGGGTGCACACTTTCAAAGTTGGTTTTAAAAGATTCTTCCAAAGTGTTCTCTGGCATAGAGGGATTCTGGACAGCCTGCCGGTGTTTAAAATGGATCCTTAACGCGTTTCTCCGTGCTTCCAATCTCACGGTTTCATCAGAAGGTATTGAGGTGCATTAGATTGTCCGTATTTAAATACCAGGTACCCAATCAATGGAGAGCATTAATTAATTAAACTTTTACAGGTGTGTTGATCTTCTAAACCTGTGTTATCATCTCTCATTAGTTCACACATTAAAAACTATAATAAACTATAACATAAGGCAACAACCTACTTATATTCATTATACAAATATAGAGAACCATTTCGTTTATAGTATATATTCCGTATTATTCATTTATTTATTTGCACAAGAGACATAGGAGTTAATTTTCATTTTAAATCTTTTTAGATGATAACTATCCTTTCTTATAGCTCAAAATAATGTGCAGCCGTGTGGCTCAAGAGGCTGAGGCCTCCACCTGCAACCGGGCAGACCCGAGTTCGAATCACCCTCAGAGCACAGGAAAAAAGATTTTCAATTTATTTCATATTCATTAGATATTTATTTTATATATTGATTATACTTACTAGAATTATCAAAACCAGACGTAACTTGATTCTAAGAAATATCTCGAATATATACACACTTTCTTAACACGATTGTATTTCGTATCTCATATAGATGTAATAATTTTGATTTATTAATACATATAAAAATCTTTATATAAACATAATTGTCACTAAACATATTATTCGGAAGAGAATCAGGCTTATCATACAATAACATAGTCCTATATGATTAATAAATCCCTCAGATATTTATAGTGTAAGCCCTTTATAATTTTGATCTATATATACACATACCATATATTCATTTTAGCTTTCCCACATTTTTTGTGTGTGTGTATATATATATAGCACTCTCTCTCTCATGCTCTTAAATGTTATTTTTATTTTTAATCCTTCAGAGAGTATAGACCCAATAATGTTCCCCAGGGGTCTCTTTCTTTATACATTATGCAGTCATATGTCATATTGCTCATTGGGATGTCCTATATATTGTTCATCTCAATTGAATCATTCAAACCATTCGGAAACAATGTACCCAGGGAGAAGATCCAAAACGCTTCGCGTTTACATAGAAGATTGAATCTATCCCCCCCTCTTGTTGTACTTTTAACATGTTCCACTCCTTGTATCCTGATCCCTGAAACATTACTATGATGTTTATACTTCACATGTCGCACTAAACTGTGTGTACTAACCCCCCGTCTTATATTGTTTTTATGTTCTAAGCATCTAATGTGTAACATTCTAGTCGTACGGCCTACGTATTGTATGCCACATACACACGTAATTACATATATAACATATGTGGTACGGCAGTTAATATGTTGTTGTATATCAAACGTGGTCCCATTTGAATAGGATGTAATGGTTGTGCTTTTATCTAACATAGTGCTACATGTGGAGCATCCTAGTTTTCTGCATCTATAGTTCCCCTTTTCCGTATGGAGCTTCTGTAGCCATGTACTTTTGTTATTAGGACCATTTTTTATAGATTCATAGTGACTAGGTGCCAAAAAGTTTTTCAAACTCGAAGCCTTTTTAAAGATAACTTGTGGTTTATCTATTAATTCTTTTGATAGGATCTTATCAGTTTTTAAAATAGGATAATTCTTCTGAATAATACGTTTGATCTCTTTTGAACAAGCATTATATTTTGTTATGAATCTAGGTTGACCATCATTAATGGAATCTTTTACATCTTCTTTCTTTTTATAAGTAAGAAGGGACTCTCTATCGCATTTCAAAGCCTCATCAAACGCATGTTCTATGATATCTAAAGGGTAATTCTTTTCTTTAAATGCTTGCGTTAATTCTAAAGCTTGAATTTCAAATTGTTCAATTGTTGAACAATTTCTACGGAGTCTAAGGTACTGGCTTTTTGGTATATTATTGAGCCAGGGGCGGTGGTGACAACTATGATAATTTAAGAAATTATTAGTATCAACCTCTTTTTTAAAAGTAGAGGTATCGATATAATTATTTTCTATTCTGAGGGCGATATCCAAGAAAGTTATTGAAGATTTGTGTACTGTGCTCGTGAAGGATAACCCAAATTCATTATTATTAAGATATGTCAAGAATTCCTCTATCTGATGCACATCCCCATCCCAGATAAAAAACATGTCATCAATATATCTTCCATATAGCACCAGGTTCGCCCCGAATGGACCACCCCAGACATACTTGTCTTCTAGGTGACCCATATAGATGTTAGCTAAACTCGGGGCGAACCTAGTGCCCATTGCCACACCCAATATCTGTAAGTAAAATTTGGTATTAAATGTGAAATAATTGTGAGTCATAATAAATTTGACCGCCTCCAAAATAAACCGTCTTTTGACTATATCCAATGATTTATCCATGCTTAATGTGATTTCAAGTGCCTCAAGCCCCAATTTGTGGGGTATATTGGAGTACAATGACTCCACATCACAAGTCATAAATATATAACTATTTTTCCATTTTATATCTTTAATTAGATTAATAAAGTGGGTGGAATCTCTAATATATGATCTGAGACTTATAACATGTGGCTGTAAATAATAATCAACAAAGGCAGATAAATTTGAAGTGAGGGACCCTACACCAGATATTATGGGACGCCCAGGAGGTGCATGCAGTGACTTGTGAATTTTTGGGAGGTGATAATATGTGGGAATAACTGGGTGTGTAATAAATAAGAAAAAATACTCAGACTTGGATATCGCCCCCTCATCTAGCGCCACATCCAGGAACTCTTTTAGTTCTTTCTGATATCTGGAGGTGGGGTCAGATTCAAGTGTTTTATAGAACAATGTACTATTCAATTGTCTATAAGCCTCCTTCAAATAATCCTCAGTGTTTTGTACCACCGTCCCCCCGCCTTTATCTGCAACCCTAATAGTAAGTGATTTATCTTTAGTTAGACTATTCATGGCCCTTCTCTCTTGGGAATGTAAATTATCTCGCTTTTTCATTAATGTCTTTGAATTTTGACATAGTGATCTCATGTCATTTAAAGTTATATTAAAAAAGGTCTCAATTCCCCCACTAAGTTGATTAGTGGGATAGAATTCTGATTTCTTTTTAAAGGGGCCTTTCTTATTCTTATCAGCCTCATACAAAGGTATCTCACTAGTCTGACTGTTGTTTTCTTGTTTTAATTCAATAAGAATATTTAAAGGCAATAAATCCGCATCATCCAAAATTATAGGATATCCCTCTTCGCCTTGTTTTTTCAAACATTTAGTAGCGAAGTAGCGTTTTCTACATAAATCTCGAGTATATCGATTAAGCTCTACATAGAGTCCGAATAAATCAGGTTTTTGTGATGGTGCGAATTTAAGACCCTTAGCAATTAGTGCCTTTTCACTTTCACTAAGTACACGTGAAGAAAGATTAAATAGACCTTTATTTCTTAGTTTTTCCTTGCGCTTTTTGATAGATTCCCTTCTTCCTCCTCTTCTTCCTCTGTATCTAGCTCTTTTCTTTTGGGAGAATTGGTTTGTAAGACCTGATATCTGTTCTTGTTTTTCCATATTGGATACAGTCTCTGGTCTAAAAAAGATGTGGAAGTATCTTCCATATGTGGTTCGGTGTTCCTAGGAGTAGTTTTTGGTCTAGCTCCTTGTGTGTATGCCCTTGTCCTATTGTCTGGACTTCTTTTGTGTTTATTATACTGTTGAGATATTTGTCCAGACTCACGTACATATTCTCTCCTTTGTTCTTTCTGCGGAACTGTATTATGATGGAATCGTTCTTTTTCTCTATATGTAATTCTATCAGATAAGCCTGGTGAGGAGGATAAATGGGAACATCCAGGTAAGCATCCTTTATGTCCACCGACACCAAGTAGTCCCCCTCCTCCAGACTGGCAATCACTGCCCGAAGTGATTCCATCTAGAACTTGAACCTTTTTAGGTAATTCAGATCCTTTAGATTTAGGATCGGTCTGACCGAGCCGTCCGGCTTCGGAACCACAAAGAGGCTTGAATAAAAACCCCACCATTGTTGTGACAACGGTACCAGGACTGTGACCTGGTCTTGACATAATTTTTGGATTGCCGCTGTTACTGCTTCTCTTTCTGACGGAGAAATTGGCAAGGTCGATTTGAAAAATCGGCATGGGGGAACGTCTTGAAACTCCAGCTTGTACCCCTGGGATACTATTTGCAACACCCAGGGATCCAGGCCAGACAGAATCCAATCCTGGCTGAAGAGTCTGAGACGTGCCCCCACCCAAGCGGCCTCCAGCAAGGGAGCTCCAGCGTCATGCTGGGGATTTGGCAGAAGTAGGGGTAGACTTCTGCTCTTGGGAACCTGGAGCCGCTGTGGGCTTCTTTCCCCTTCCCCTTCCCCTACCTGCAAAGAAGGGGGAACCTCTCGTTCTTTTTTGCTGGTGCAGGCGCAGAGGGCAAAAATGTCGACTTACCTGCGGTAGCCGCCGAGACTAACGCATCCAGGCCATCGCCAAATAAGGCCTCACCTTTATATGGGAGAGCCTCCAGGTTTCTTTTGGAATCTGCATCCGCGTTCCACTGGTGAATCCACAACGCCCGTCTAGCTGATACTGCCATGGTAGCGGCCTGTGAACTCAAGAGTCCAATATCCTTCATTGCTTCCAGCATGTAGGCGGCAGCGCCCTTGATATTCCCTAACTTAAGGAGTATCTCATCTTTATCAATCGTGTCAATTTCTGATGACACGCTTTCTGACCATTTTTCAATAGCGCGACTCACCCATGCGCAGGCAATAGTGGGCCTGATCAGTGTACCATTGGTAACATAAATGGATTTCAATGTCGTTTCCATTTTGCGGTCTGCCGGCTCTTTAAGAGAAGCCGTGCGAGGAGCAGGGAGAATTACCTTCTTTGTCAACCTGGAAAGTGCACTGTCTAACACAGAGGGTGACTCCCACTTTTTCCTGTCCTCAGCCGGGAAAGGGTAAGCTATGTGAATCCTTTTGGGAATACGAAATCTTTTATCAGGATTCACCCACATCCCTTCAAACAGAGCATTTAGTTCATGTGAAGGGGGGAACGTGACTTTGGACTTCTTTTCCTTACATAAATACGCCTTCTCCTGAGGTACAGGAGTGGTTTCTGTAACCTCCAACACGTCCCTTATAGCCACAATCATATATTGTATATTTTTTGCCAATTTATGATCTATCTCTCTGGATTCACTATTGTCGACACAAGAGTCAGAATTCGTGTCGGTATCAGTGTTTACAACATTTGCAAATGGTCTCTTATGTGGCCCAGAGGGGCCTCCCGCATAAGGAATAACAGCATCCTGAAAAATCACATCTTCCACAGATTTTCTCCAGCATGCAGCCTTAGATTCAGACTTATCTAATCTACGGTTAATCAGATGCATACTGTCACGTAACTCACCCATGCAGGCTTTTGGTGTGCCGGTAGCGCCACCACATTACAACTCTGTGTCCCTAAAATGGCTTCCTCCGGGGAGGAACTCCCTGCCTCAGACATGCCTCACACGTGTACAGCACACCAACAGACACACTGGGACTTATTTTGGGGACAGACCCACAGTAAAATCTGACAGAGGGACACAGGATAGGAGCAGCCAGTTCACAATCCCAGCACCAGTATTTCTTTTTAAATAGTAATATACACTATCAAATGCACCACAATCGCTTTGTGCCCCCCCTTAATAGCACCCTGTACTTGTCAGAAGTGGAGGAGAGGACCAGCGTGTTCTCTGCAGCATGAGGAGAGAGAGAAAATGGCGCTGAGTAGTGTGCTGGCTGCCTGAGGAAGAAGCTCCGCCCCCGTAATGGCGCGTCCTTACACTCATACAAACACTGTAATATTTATACTGGCGGGGGTAGGGCTGTGCCAGCGGCAACTTATGCCCCCTTTTAGCCAGTTTGAGATATTTTTCTTGCTGTCCAGGGCGCCCCCCCCGTGCCCTGTACCCTGCAGTGCCTGTGTGTGTGGGCAGCAATGGTGCGCTGCGCTCCCGCCAGCCTCGCCACACCTCAGCCGTCACTTACTTGATAGAAGATCATTCTTCTTATATTCACCTGTCTTCTGACTTCTGGCTCTGTGAGGGGGGTGACGGCGTGCTGTGGGAGTGAGCATCTAGGCACGGCTAGCGTTCAGTTCCCTTCAGGAGCTAATGGTGTCCTGTCAGCCAGAAGAAGAGCCATGAAACTCTGAGGAAGTTGGTTCTGCTTCTGCCCCCTCAGTCCCACGAAGCAGGGAGTCTGATGCCAGCAGATCTCCCTGAAAATAAAAAACCTAACATAAGTCAGTAGAGCTCCTCAGAGTGCATCCAGTCGTCCTGGGCACATTTCTAAAACTGAGGTCTGGAGGAGGGGCATAGAGGGAGGAGCCAGTTCACACCCAATGAAAAGTCTTTAGAGTGCCCATGTCTCCTGCGGCTCCCGTCTATACCCCATGGTCTTGATGTCATTCCCAGCATCCTCTAGGACGTATGAGAAGAACCCTGTGTCTACCTTTTTTCATGTCAACCTTTTGACCATGTCGACCTTTAAGCCCTGTCGACCCTTTGACCCTGTCGACCTTTTGTACTGTCTACCTTTTTCATGTCGACCTTTTAACCCTGTCGACCCAATGTCTGTCTAACATATGGTGTCTATCTATTGACTGTCTATCATCCGGATACCCTGTCACATGCCCCCATCACTGCAACTAGATACCCCATCTGCCATGCTCATTCCTCGATGCATCCAACCCACTTTATCTGCCAAACTCCTTCATCACTGCAGCCAAACTCCCCATCTGCCACATTTGTCCCTCACTGCAACCAGACACCCCATCTGCCACACGCCTTCCTCACTGCAGCCAGACTCTCCATCTGCCACACTCCTTCTTCACTGCAGCCAGACTCTCCATCTGCCACACTCCTTCCTCACTGCAGCCAGACTCTCCATCTGCCACACTCCTTCCTCACTGCAGCCAGACTCTCCATCTGCCACACTCCTTCCTCACTGCAGCCAGACTCCCCATCTGCCACATTTGTCCCTCACTGCAACCAGACACCCCATCTGCCACACTTCGCCCTCTCTGCAGCAATTATCCATCTGCCTCACTGCTCCCTCACAGCAGCCAGACACTCCCATCTGCCACATGCTCTCCTCCGTGCAACCAGACACCCCAATCTGCCACACTCCTCCCTCACTGCAACCAGACTCCCCATCTGCCACACTCCTCCCTCACTGCAACCAGACACCCCATCTGCTGCACTTCTTCTTCACTGCAACCAGACACCCCATCTGCCACACTCCTTCCTCACTGCAACCAGACACCCCATCTGCCACACTCCTTCCTCACTGCAACCAGACACCCCATCTGCCACACTCCTTCCTCACTGCAGCCAGATTCCCCATCTGTCACATTTGTCCTTCACAGCAGCCAGACACACCGTCTGCCACATGCTCCCCTCCCTGCAACCAGACACACCATCTGCCACACTCCTCCCTCACTGCAGCCAGACACCCCATCTGCCACACTCCTCCCTCACTGCAACCAGACACACCATCTGCCACACTCCTCCCTCTCTGCAGCCAGACACCCCATCTGCCACACTCCTCCCTCACTGCAGCCAGACACCCCATCTGCCACACTCCTCCCTCACTGCAACCAGACACACCATCTGCCACACTCCTCCCTCTCTGCAGCCAGACACCCCATCTGCCACACTTCTCCCTCACTGCAGCCAGACACCCCATCTGCCACACTCCTCCCTCACTGCAGCCAGACACCCCATCTGCCACACTCCTCCCTCACTGCAGCCAGACACCCCATCTGCCATACTCCTCCCTCACTGCAGCCAGACACCCCATCTGCCACACTCCTCCCTCACTGCAGCCAGGCACACCTGTCGGGATACGGCCGTTAGGTCGACACAACTTAGGTCGACAGTCATTAGGTCGACCACTGAAAGTCGACATGGACATTGGGTGGACATGTACTAGGTCGACGGCAAAAGGTCGACATGAGTCTTTCACATTTTTTATATTTTTTTACTTTTTCATACTTTACGATCCACGTAGACTACAATTGGGAACGGAAACCTGTACCATGCGCAGTGGTAGTGGAGTGAGGCACCTTGCCCGAAGCATGGCGAGCGAAGCGAGCCATGCGAGAGGACACAGTGCACTAATTGGAGTTCCCGGTCACTTTATGAAGAAAACGACACCAAAAACAAAAAAACAAAAAAACTTCATGTCGATCTTTTCACCTGTCGACCTAGTACATGTTGACCTAATGCCCATGTCGACCTAGTGCATGTCGACCTAATGCCCATGTCAACCTTCAGTGGTCGACCTAAGTTGTGTCGACCCAACAACCCATACCCCACCTGCCTCACCGTAAAGTACTATTTACTCTGTATTATTTTAAGTGTGCAGGGCCATGCCTCTCATGATTAAACCACGCCCCCTGAAAAGTACCTGGTCCCGGCCATGCTCTCTACTGCCCTGACCCCATCTGCCACACTACTTTCTCACTGTAGCCACACACCCTATATCCCACACTGATTAAGCATACCGCCACAGGAGGGAGGGGGCAGGATGGAGTAAGGGTAGAGCAGGTGGCAGACCAGGGTGACCATGCATATGTCGGGTCCATTTGCTAGTTATAATTAGTGATGAGCGGGTTCGGTTCCTCGGGATCCGAACCCCCCCGAACTTCACCCATTTTACACGGTTCCGAGGCAGACTCGAATCTTCCCGCCTTGCTCGGTTAACCCGAGCGCGCCCGAATGCCATCATCCCGCTGTCGGATTCTCGCGAGATTCGTATTCTATATAAGGAGCCGCGCGTCACCGTGCTTTGGAGATGATAGCGAGAGGACGTGGCTGCGTTCTCTCAGTTTCTGTGTTCAGTGTGCTGCAAATATCTGTGCTCAGTGTGCTGCAAATATCTGTGCTCAGTGTGCTTGCAAATATCTGTTCTCAGTGTGGATATCTGTTCTCAGTGTGCTGAAAATATCTATGTTCTCTGCCTGAAAAACGCTCCATATCTGTGCTGCATTGTAGTATATAGTAGGAGGACAGTGCAGAATTTTGCTGTGACCACCAGTATATATAGCAGTACGGTACAGTAGTCCACTGCTCTACCTCTGTGTCGTCAAGTATACTATGCATCCATACCTTTGCTGCATTTTAGTTGTGCACAGTATATGGTAGGAGGACAGTGCAGAATTTTGCTGACCACCAGTATATATATAGCAGTACGGTACAGTAGTCCACTGCTCTACCTCTGTGTCGTCAAGTATACTATGCATCCATACCTGTGCTGCATTTTAGTTGTGCGCAGTATATAGTAGGAGGACAGTGCAGAATTTTGCTGACCACCAGTATATATATAGCAGTACGGTACAGTAGTCCACTGCTCTACCTCTGTGTCCTCAAGTATACTATGCATCCATACCTGTGCTGCATTTTAGTTTTGCACAGTATATAGTAGGAGGACAGTGCAGAATTTTGCTGACCACCAGTATATATATAGCAGTATACTACAAAAGTTCAGTAAAATGACCCAAAAATCAAAATTAAAAGCGTCTGATGAGAAGCGTAAACTTGCCAATATGCCATTTACGACACGGAGTGGCAAGGAACGGCTGAGGCCCTGGCCTATGTTCATGGCTAGTGGTTCAGATTCACATGAGGATGGAAGCACTCATCCTCTCGCTAGAAAACTGCAGTGCCACTCCTAGATGTGCCAGGTGTTTGTGTCGGCCACTTGGGTCGCTTAGCTTAGTCACACAGCTACCTCATTGCACCTCTTTTTTTCTTTGCATCATGTGCTGTTTGGGGACTATTTTTTAAATCTGCCATCCTGTCTGACACTACAGTGCCACTCCTAGATGGGCCAGGTGTTTGTGTCGGCCACTAGGGTCGCTTAGCTTAGTCACACAGCTACCTCATTGCACCTCTTTTTTTCTTTGCATCATGTGCTGTTTGGGGACTATTTTTTAAATCTGCCATCCTGTCTGACACTGCAGTGCCACTCCTAGATGGGCCAGGTGTTTGTGTTGGCCACTTGGGTTGCTTAGCTTAGTCACACAGCTACCTCATTGCACCTCTTTTTTTCTTTGCATCATGTGCTGTTTGGGGACTATTTTTTAAATCTGCAATCCTGTCTGACACTGCAGTACCACTCCTAGATGGGCCAGGTGTTTGTGCCGGCCACTTGGGTCTCTTAGCTTAGCCATCCAGCGACCTCGGTGCAAATTTTAGGACTAAAAATAATATTGTGAGGTGTGAGGTGTTCAGAATAGACTGGAAATGAGTGGAAATTATGGTTATTGAGGTTAATAATACTATGGGATCAAAATGACCCCCAAATTCTATGATTTAAGCTGTTTTTTTAGGTGTTTTTTTTTAATCATATAAATTTTTATTTTGATAGACATATGTAGTAAGACGTTTTCGGGGGTAGAAAGATGTAGGAACAGAAAGAGTAGTGGGGTCGTGTGGTTCCGAGCTGAGGTGGAGGTAGTAAGTAGCGAAGTGGGTAGGAAAAGCAAGTGGGAAGTGAGGATCAGAAAAGAGAGATCAAGTGATATAGAAGAAGGTAGAAAATAAAGAGGAGGGGAAATTCTCTGAAGAGTCGGGGGTCTGAGGAGGAGAGGAGAGAGAGAAAAGAAAAAAAAAATAACAGGAAAAAAAAAGAGAGGGGGGGGGGTATAGGGGAAGGGGTAACAATCGTAGAACAGAGTCCATAATTAGTTTAAACCAGTTAGGGGGTGGTCATATCTGTACCAGGGGAGCCAGATGGAGTGGAATTTTTGTACTGTGTTTTGACGGAGACTGGTAATATACTCCATATTTGCGACAAACCAGATTCTATTCGTAAGTGCATGGCGATTGGGAGCTCGGGGTTCTTCCAATTTCGCGCTATTTGATATTTGGCCGCGCAGGAGATAAAGAGGGTCAGGCTTTTCGAGTCTTTGGAAATGTAATCGGGTGGTGCGCAAAGGAGGAGGTTCGCGGGTGAAAGAGGAGCTGGCAAATCAATTAATAGGGAGAGTAGCCTGCGGACCATCGCCCAATACTGAACAATTACCGGGCAGGTCCACCAAACATGATAAAACGTGCCTATTTGACCGCAGTTCCGCCAGCAAAGGTCGGAGGTGTCAGGATAGATCCTATGCAACCGATCTGGTACCAGATACCATCTTGTGTATATTTTGTATGAATTTTCGCGGATGGCCACGCTGATGGAGCAGCGTGAGATCGTAGTGCGGATTGTGTCCCAACCTTCCTCCCCGAGGTGACACCCTAAATCCGCTTCCCACGCTAGCTCGTGTGGTTCGAGAGGGGGAGGTTCAGGGTTGAGGGTGGCTTTGTAGAGAAGAGAGATAGTGCCCCTATCAGTAGAGTTATAAATGCAGAGTCTCTCGAAAGGTGAGGGGACCGATAGGGGAAATGGTGAATGTAGAGAAGAAAGGAAGTGGCGGATTTGTAGATATTGATAAAATAGAGAGTGGGGTAGATCGTATGTAGTTTGTAAGTCGGAGAATGATTTAATGGAGTGCGTCCCTGTGAAATGGTGGATTCTAGTAACACCTGCCGAGATCCAAGGGCGGGCCATTCCTCGAGAGAGCCCCGGGGGAAATGCTGGGTTGCTCCAGATGGGAGTCAAAGGGGAGGGGTGGTAGATAATTTTAACTTTTTGTTCAGGTTTCGCCAGTGTGTAAGTGTTAATTCTATTGTGGGTGAGATGCAGTGGTGTGGGGATCGTTGTTTTCCAGGGAGCCAAGGCAGGTATGAGATCGATGGGACTCCCGAGAGATCACTCTCCAGGTCAACCCATCTTTTAGTATGATTTGGGGCATGCCAGGCAACCATTTGGCTCAACCTGGTCGCATCATAATAACGTTGAAGGATGGGAAGGCCTAGACCGCCGCTCCGAGAGTGTTTAGCTAAGATATCCCGCCAGATTCTAGGCTTTTTATGGCTCCAAATGAATTTGCACAAGGAAGATTGGAGAGTATTAAGAGTCTGGGAGGGGATCGGAATTGGAAGCGTCTGGAACAAGTACAGAAGTTTAGGGAGGGCAATCATTTTTATAGCGTTAATGCGCCCTACCCAAGAGAGAAAGTAAGATTCCCATTGGTGGATATCATTAAGGATTGATGTGATGAGTGGGGGATAATTTGCCCTGTAAAGAGAACTGTAGGATTTAGTGATGGAGACCCCTAGATACCTGAGGGAGTGTCTGCGCCAGGAAAAGTTAAAATTCTTTTGTAATTGAGACTTAATTAGTTTGGGAATGTGTAAGGAGAGGGCTTCAGATTTTGTCTGGTTAATTTTGTATCCCGAGAGGTTGCCATATATGGATAGTTCTCGGAAGAGGTTCAGGAGGGAAATAGTCGGGTTCATCAGAGTCAGAAGGATATCATCGGCGAAGAGGGAGATGGTGTATTGGATTTGGTGGACACAGACTCCAGATATGTCAGGATTGGCCCGAATGCGGTTTGCAAGGGGTTCAATGACAAGTGCGAAGATAAGGGGGGATAGTGGGCACCCCTGGCGGGTTCCGTTCGAAATTTTGAAAGGGTCAGATAGTAGGCCGTTGGTGTGGACCGATGCTGATGGATTCTGGTATAAGGCCTTTATGGCCTGAAGAAATTTACCCTGAAGGCCAAAATGTTGTAAAGACTGCTGCATGAAGGGCCATGAAACCCTGTCGAAGGCCTTCTCTGCGTCCAGGGCAGGAGTCAGGGACGGGATCTTGTGAAGATTAATGTGGTGAATGATATCCACAACACGCCTAGTATTGTCAAGTGCCTGTCTGGAGGGAACGAAGCCCACCTGATCGGGATGTATGAGCGAGGGAAGAATAGGATTAAGTCTATTAGCCAGTACTTTGGCAAAGATTTTCAGATCAGAGTTCAGAAGTGATATTGGTCAATAGTTAGAAAGAAGCTGGGGATCTTTATTGGGTTTTGGAAGCACCGTAATGACAGCCGTAGTAGTGTGGGGGTGGAAGGGAGTCCCATCTAGAATAAGATTAAATACTGTCATGAGGTGAGGTAGTAGTGCGGGTTGAAAAGTCTTATAATAAGACATCGGATAGCCATCCGGACCTGGGGCCTTAGATGGTTTCTGGCTCTTGATAGCGAGGCTTATTTCTTTGGGGGTAATAGGTCCATCTAGGTCCGAAGAGGTATTTGGGTCGATACGGGGCAGTTCGGAAGACGTTAAGTAGTCAGAGGTCGTGGGGTGAGTCGGATCCAAAGAGGGTAAGGTGTCGGGCAAGTTATAGAGTCGCTTATAATAAGTCTGAAAAAGAGAGTTAATAGTCTTTGGGTTATATTGAAGAGAGCCATTCTCGTCTTTAATAGCCGGGATAGCAGTGCGCACCTTCCGGGCTCTCAGTCTGCTGGGCAGTAGCGAATCGGCTTTGTTGCTTTTCTCATAAAATTTTTGTTTCAGCCAGCGGAGTGAGTGCTCAGTTTTTTCGGCTAGTAAATCGTTTAATGTAGCCCTGGTAGATGTGAGTTGTGAATACAGAGACCGTGAGGGTCGTTGTTTATGTAGTGTTTCTAAGGTGTGGACCTCAACTGTGAGGGACGATATTTTTTGCTTGCGATCCCTGTACACATAGCTAATAATGTGCCCCCTGATGACGGCTTTATGAGCTTCCCAGATTAATGGGGTGCAAGAAGAATCAGTGATATTTAAGGAGAAATAGTCAGCGATGGCTAAATTGATTTTTTCCTGGAATTTAGGGATTTTCAGAAGTGTCTCGTTTAATCGCCAATTGGAGCGAGTTGTCGGAGTGTCAAGAATGTCAAAGGTGGCAGTGATGATGGAATGGTCTGACCAAGGGTTGGTAATAATAGAGGAGTCCATGCTTGGAGGCCTGTGTGCCACAAAAAAAAAGATCGATTCGAGAGTAGGATTGGTGCGGGATCGAGAAGAAGGTATAGTCTCTAGCAGTTGGGTTGAGGGCCCGCCATACATCGAAGAGGCCAGATTCATGGATATGTTTGTTTAAGGAACGTGAGGACGAGTCGCGCTGGGGGCGGGACTGACCAGAAGATTTATCCAGGTCGAGGTCTGGAACAGTGTTGAATATTAAATAACCTTTTCTGACTTTAGTCAGATCTGCGAAGAAAGAATTGAAAAAAGAGGGTTGCCCGGAATTGGGGGTGTAAACAGTGGCAATCGTGCATTCTAATTGTCCGAGTGCGCCCGTCAGAATGATATATCGGCCGTCAGTGTCAGTGTGAGACGAGTGTAGTGTGAATGGGATTTTGGAATGAATCAAAACGGCCACTCCATTGTGTTTCGATTGGCTTGAGGAGTAAAAAGCCATTGGATAGCACTTAGTAGCCAGGGTTGGATGTGACCGGGATTTAAAGTGAGTTTCTTGAGTGAACACTATTCCCGCTTTTTGAGCTTGAAGAGAGCGGAACAGGGACGAACGTTTCTGAGGGGTATTGAGACCCTTGGCGTTCAGGGACGCCAAGACCAGGGACATCTTAAATATTGCTTAAAGGGGCAAAGAATAGGGAAGTAGGAGAGAAAGAGATAATAATAAGAAAAAAAAAAAGAAAAAAAAAGGGGGGGGGGCGGGAGGGAGGGAGGGACCCCAAATCAACGGAGGAAAAAGAGGGAGGGAGAAGGAGGAGATAGGTACAGAAGGGAGGTGTCAGAGAGGAAAAAAAAAAGAAGGGGATGGGGGGGGGGGGGGGGAGTCTGTGCAGGGGTTCCTTACGACCAGCGAGAAGGTACAGGCACAGGAAGTAGGATCAAAGGATCCGAAGTGGAGGAGCGTCGGGTAGCGATCGTGCTCCCTCCACGGAGGGGAAAGGGTGGAGAGGCGGGTCGACGCGCTAGAAAGCAATAGTGTGAGCTTGTGTGGTAAGTAAAGGTGGTGGGGGAACACGTCCGTCCAGTGGTGGTCTATGTGAAATTTACAGTAGAGGCTGTGAGGAGTATGAACCAGTGTGTGAAGAACATTTAACAGGGGAGTGGTATACAGAACCAAACATTGATTGCAGTAATAGCAATACCGTGGTAATAATAATAATAATTATTATTATTATTTTATTTATATAGCACTCTTTCTCCAATAGGACTCAAGGCGCTTAACAGATACATAGCATAATATAGTACAGAAAATAATGAAGTACATTTTCATAAAATACAGAAGCATGAAGATACTAAAGGTGACATTATGGAAATGCTTGAGTAAACAGAAAAGTCTTGAGTCTACTTTTGAAGGATTCTACAGTTGGGGCCTCTCGCACTGTGCGGGGAAATGAGTTCCATAGAGCCGGAGCCGCATGACTAAAAGCTCGACCCCCAGATGAATTACGGTAGATTCTAGGTACTGCTAAAAGTCCTTCATCTACAGATCGCAGTAATCGAGTGGGGCAGTATGGGGTCAGAAGCTGTTTCAGGTACCTTGGGCCTTGGTCATGTAATGCTTTGAAACTCAGTAAGCCGATCTTGAAGATGATTCGCCATCTTACAGGCAGCCAGTGAAGGGAGTAGAGGATGGGTGTTATGTGGCTAGAACGGGGCTGGTTGGTTAATAGCCTGGCAGCTGTGTTTTGCACCAGCTGTAAGCGTTGCAATTCTTTTGCTGGTAGACCAAGGTAGACAGCATTACAGTAGTCTAAACGAGATGATACAAATGCATGTATGACTTTTGGCATATCATCTGAGGGAATTAAGTGCTTGATTCTGGCTATGTTCCTCAGGTGAAAGAATGAGGATTTGATTGTGGCTGATATCTGATGTTTAAGTGTCAAGCCACCATCCAAGACAACGCCAAGATTCTGCACACGATCACTGGTCTGTAATTCTGAATCCCCGAGTGTAAGTCCAGTTGGTTGGCTATGCTGCAGTCTTGTCCTTTGATGTTGCGGTCGTATCATAAGGACCTCTGTTTTATCCGGGTTCAGTCGCAGCCAACTGGCGCTCATCCACTCCTGTAGCTCAGCTAGACAGCCATTAAGGGTTGCTATTGGGTTATCAGTGCCCAGAGCAAAGGACAAGTACAGTTGTGTATCATCTGCATAGCAGTGGTAGACCAGGCCATGGCACCTGATTATTTCGCCCAATGGGAGCATGTATACTGCAAAAAGCATGGGGGATAGTATAGAACCTTGTGGGACACCACATGGCAATGGCACTGGTGGTGATGAGTATAATCCAGATGATACTCTCTGTGACCTGCCTGTGAGAAATGATTTGAACCAGCTTAGGACTGTGCCATCCAGACCACAGAAATGTATCAGTCGCTCAATCAGAAGCCCATGGTCCACGGTATCAAATGCTGCCGAGAGATCCAGAAGGATTAATATTGAACAGTCACCTCTGTCTTTTGCCATCAGAAGATCATTTAACACACACACCAGGGCTGTTTCAGTGCTATGTCTTCTCCTGAATCCTGATTGAAATGGATCATAAATATCATGGGTTGTCAGGCGGGTTTCCAGTTGATTTGCAACGACTTTCTCAATAACCTTTCCTAGGAAAGGAAGGTTTGATACCGGTCTGTAGTTGGTCATGCATTCGGGATCTAAATTTGTTTTTTTAAGAAGCGGTCTAACAATTGCTTCCTTTAGGGGTCCAGGAAAAATGCCTGTCTGCAAAGAGCATTGAACAATTTTTGTAAAGACAGGACCAATTATATCCATATAACCTATTAGAAGCTTGGTTGAGGCTGGGTCCAGATCACAGGTGGTGGGACGCAAAATCCGAGCAATTTCAGCAGTGTCCTTTACATCCACTGGATCTAAGCTGGTCCATGAAGGCAGGTAGCTTATATTGGCAGGCTTTGTAGTTTGGCACTCCTTTGATGGCACTGTGGAGATTCCAGCCCGGATGGTGGATATTTTATCTGCAAAGAAGTTTGCAAACTCGTTGCATCTTGCCTGGGAAGGGGTGTCATCAGTCTGCAGGCATGCTGGCTTTTAAAGCATCTCCACTGTGCGGAAAAGTTGAGCTGGCCTAGTGTTTGCTGCTGTGATCTTATTTGAAAGGAACTGTGCTTTCTTACGAGTGATTGTCGATTGATATTCTTCGTTATGCTTTATTAGTTTTATTTTGTCATCCACTAGGTTAGTCTTTCTCCATCGTCTTTCCAGTCTACACCCCCTTTTCTTGAGCTCACTAACACTGTTGTCGAACCATGGAGCTTGACGTTGTGGTTTACAAGGTCTTAAACGCACAGGGGCGATAATATCAATTGCAGCCATAACATCCCTATTATAATAACGGATCAGGGAACAGGGATCTTCACAGGCACCCAGTATAGCAGAGAGATCCAGATTTGCTGCAAGAGCCTGGGGAGTCATACCTCTCCTTGGACGATACCTGGTCAACTCCACGGGCAGAGATCTTATTTGAGGGGTTGCAACTGAGAACCAGACAAGATTTTCTACAAAAGGATCACATAGAAACTGTCAGGGATATAGATCACCTTATCCAGGATATATAACATAGAAACAAATATAATATAGAAACAAAATTACTAGAAATGTTTAAACTAAACATCCTGGTGCCCGTACACAATTATAAAGTATGCATTAGCAGCCGATATGTGGTATCAAGTGCCACGTGGGCAGACCTAATAAAATAGATATAGCCGCGGGGCTTTGAGTGGTGGGGTTAGCAAGGTAGGCTGAGAAAAGTGAGGGCAAGTAATATACAGTAGGCATACGGAGCAACCAGGATGAGAAACTGAGATAGGTTAAATAGTCAATATGGGTACTAGAGCAGTTTAACGAGAAGAGTGTCCACGTAACCGCTGGTGTAAAAGTGGTCAGGGCGGACGGGAGTCAGAATTCTGCCCGATTGGCGGGTCTGAGTCCTCCAGGTGTGACAGGAAGTCTCCTCCTTCTCTCGGATCTTTGATGACGATCGTTTTACTGTTGTAGTCGACCAGAAGTTTAAAGGGGAATCCCCAGCGGTAGCGGATCCCGCGTGTGCGGAGTGCGGAGGTTAAGTCCCTGAGTTCTCATCTTTTAAGTATGGTAGAGGGGGCCACATCTTGAAAGAACTGCAGCTTAGAGTCTTCAAACATTATGTGTGGCTTGCCCCGGGTCGGGAGGAGAACCAACTCTTTGTCTTTGAAGCTGAGAAAGTGCATGATAACGTCCCTAGGGGGATCGCCATCACGAGGTCTAGGTCGGAGGGCCCTGTGAGCTCTTTCCAAGGGCAGATCCCGCGGATTTGTACTTGGAACTAGGGAGGAGAACAGCCTCTGTAGGTATGCTTTGAGAGCCGCTGGAAGAATGGACTCTGGGATGTTGCGGATTCGGGGGATTGTTTCTCCTCTCGCGATTTTCCAGATCCTCGTTTTTGGCACGCAGCTCCGATATATCCTGGATAAGGTGATCTATATCCCTGACAGTTTCTATGTGATCCTTTTGTAGAAAATCTTGTCTGGATTCCAATTTAGAGGTTCTGGAAGACAGGGATGAGATGTCCGATCTAATTGAGGTGACCGCTCTGTCCAATTTGGATTTCAGCGATTCTTTGAAGTCCATTATGAGCGATTGCAAGGCCCTGATATCCTCTTTGGTCGATAGAACGGATGAGGAGGACAGGTCGTCTCTATCGGATGAGGATAGGCTAGAAGAGGGAGGGCCTGAGGGTAGGGAGGGCTTGTCGCTCTTGTCGGTTTTAGTGAAATGTTGGGTAATATCTGTACCCGCACATCCTCTGGTATTCGGGTTGGATTTAGACATGGTTGTACCTCGGTAGATGAGCTTGAATGAGGGAGGATTAAACAAAGCACTGGAGTAGGTTAATGAAGTAGAGCTACTAGAAGAAAGGGAGAGAAAGAAGGCTCTTGTGTGGGCGCACTCTTGAAAGAAAAGGAAAATTCCTATAACGTATAGAAAGAAATGCTTAAAACATAACTTTTAATGTATATGATAAAAATACCCCTATACATGATCCATATCAAAGAAAGATTGTGTTAGTTTAGAATTAATTATTATTAATTATTGATTAATAAAATGTTCTGGTCTGTGTAATCACACTGGGTAATTGGAATGGTTGTAGACATTGATTGGTCTTACCTCCAATTCCCTGACCAGCACAGAAAATCTGTGTTAATGGAACCAGGGAGTGATCATAAGAGTTATTAGATGAGTAAGACCCACTTGGGCTACTTGGTTCAAAATTGGTAAATCTCCTGCATGGAGGTGAGTTGGAGTTTCAGACGTAAGCCAAGAGAATTAGTATTAAGCCTCAAAAAGAAAGGGGGGAAGGAAGAATTAGTGGTGATACTGCTGTTGGTATTGCAAATACATGTGGAGGGAAATGGTCCCAACTCTACAACACCGGGTATTCGCAGGAAGTCTCCTCTCCTGGTACTGACCCGGCCCAACGCTGTTTGGCTTCCAAGATCAGACGAGATCGGGCATTGGCAGCGTGGTATGATAGTAGAGAATTTTTCAATTGCACCAATGAGAGTGCACCTATATAAGAAACAGAAGAAAGAGGGAAAAGGGGAGACAGAAATATTAGGAACGAAAAAAAGGAATGAAAATAGTATAGAGAAGAAAGGGAATGAATCAGTGTAGCATAATTGATGGATCTGCTTTCTGCGTTAGACACAGCTCAGCAATTCCCACTTGTGTGGTGTCGTGTTCTGTGAATCGCAGATGAGAGTCCATGAAACAATAGTGAAGTATGGAAGGGAGATATGAGAGATAGGCTAGGTTGGTATCAAAAATTAATTAATTAAGCATTGATTTAGAAAAGCGCATTATTATGTAACATGCATATTTGGAATAAAGTTTGAAAGTTCAACGAGTATGCTGAGGCTCACGATGAAATCAGATAATTATCAGACAGAATACTGGCCTCTGCTTGAAAAAAGTATTTTTTGTAGTATAAATACTTTAACAGGTATTGCTTTTGAAAGAATAAGGGAAGAGAAAAGAAAAATGGGGGATGAAAAAGACAATTGGGGCTATATATTTTAGACAGTGATGCTGTGGCAATGAGCTATATGTGTGCTGCATATGTCCAAATGATATGGAATAACATACAACAAGTAAATATAAAGCGCATCAAGAGTTTGTGGTCTGCGCAGAATATACACAGCACGGCAGTGGAACTCTGATAGTAATGCACAGGTCTAGACATATGCTGTATAGTCAAGCATTTTGATAAATACACTTAATGTGTTGTTGTCTGTGCGTACTATATACAGAAAAGGGCACCACTAGGTCCAATCGGATATGATGGGGGCTTAGTGCCCATCAAGTGGTTGCTGTCTGTGCTAGGTATGCATGGGACAGCAGCAGGCTTATAGTCAATGGTACTATCAGCCAGAAGATATCTACAAATGCCACATAACTGTTAACATGCTGTCTAATACAACATAATTATTAAGTACAAAAAGGTATGTTGCTGTCTGTGCAGGATATGCACAGAACAGCTGAGGCTTACGGTCACGCGTTTCGCCCTGACGGGCTTGTTCAAACCCGGAAGTGAACAAGCCCGTCAGGGCGAAACGCGTTTTCCGTTCCGAGAGGGGGACCACACATGGAGTAATCTCTCAGCTCCTGCCTGGGCACATGACACTGCCTTAACCTGCTTTCCTTCTCCTATTTTGGTGACCGTAAGCCTCAGCTGTTCTGTGCATATCCTGCACAGACAGCAACATACCTTTTTGTACTTAATAATTATGTTGTATTAGACAGCATGTTAACAGTTATGTGGCATTTGTAGATATCTTCTGGCTGATAGTACCATTGACTATAAGCCTGCTGCTGTCCCATGCATACCTAGCACAGACAGCAACCACTTGATGAGCACTAAGCCCCCATCATATCCGATTGGACCTAGTGGTGCCCTTTTCTGTATATAGTACGCACAGACAACAACACATTAAGTGTATTTATCAAAATGCTTGACTATACAGCATATGTCTAGACCTGTGCATTACTATCAGAGTTCCACTGCCGTGCTGTGTATATTCTGCGCAGACCACAAACTCTTGATGCGCTTTATATTTACTTGTTGTATGTTATTCCATATCATTTGGACATATGCAGCACACATATAGCTCATTGCCACAGCATCACTGTCTAAAATATATAGCCCCAATTGTCTTTTTCATCCCCCATTTTTCTTTTCTCTTCCCTTATTCTTTCAAAAGCAATACCTGTTAAAGTATTTATACTACAAAAAATACTTTTTTCAAGCAGAGGCCAGTATTCTGTCTGATAATTATCTGATTTCATCGTGAGCCTCAGCATACTCGTTGAACTTTCAAACTTTATTCCAAATATGCATGTTACATAATAATGCGCTTTTCTAAATCAATGCTTAATTAATTAATTTTTGATACCAACCTAGCCTATCTCTCATATCTCCCTTCCATACTTCACTATTGTTTCATGGACTCTCATCTGCGATTCACAGAACACGACACCACACAAGTGGGAATTGCTGAGCTGTGTCTAACGCAGAAAGCAGATCCATCAATTATGCTACACTGATTCATTCCCTTTCTTCTCTATACTATTTTCATTCCTTTTTTTCGTTCCTAATATTTCTGTCTCCCCTTTTCCCTCTTTCTTCTGTTTCTTATATAGGTGCACTCTCATTGGTGCAATTGAAAAATTCTCTACTATCATACCACGCTGCCAATGCCCGATCTCGTCTGATCTTGGAAGCCAAACAGCGTTGGGCCGGGTCAGTACCAGGAGAGGAGACTTCCTGCGAATACCCGGTGTTGTAGAGTTGGGACCATTTCCCTCCACATGTATTTGCAATACCAACAGCAGTATCACCACTAATTCTTCCTTCCCCCCTTCTCTTTCTTTTTGAGGCTTAATACTAATTCTCTTGGCTTACGTCTGAAACTCCAACTCACCTCCATGCAGGAGATTTACCAATTTTGAACCAAGTAGCCCAAGTGGGTCTTACTCATCTAATAACTCTTATGATCACTCCCTGGTTCCATTAACACAGATTTTCTGTGCTGGTCAGGGAATTGGAGGTAAGACCAATCAATGTCTACAACCATTCCAATTACCCAGTGTGATTACACAGACCAGAACATTTTATTAATCAATAATTAATAATAATTAATTCTAAACTAACACAATCTTTCTTTGATATGGATCATGTATAGGGGTATTTTTATCATATACATTAAAAGTTATGTTTTAAGCATTTCTTTCTATACGTTATAGGAATTTTCCTTTTCTTTCAAGAGTGCGCCCACACAAGAGCCTTCTTTCTCTCCCTTTCTTCTAGTACATGTACTCTCTGGCTCTGGGCGCACCACCAAGCGGGACAACTCTATTCATTGAAGTAAAAGACATAGTCTTCTCTTCTTTTTTCCTATTTTGGAGTGCCTTATTGTCCAAATGTTGGTTCCACATTATTAAAACAGTATTATTTTACCAGTGCCCGATCGCCCTTTGTCTAGTCTAATGAAGTAGAGCTACAGAACAGCCGGAGAAAGAACCACTGGAGGGCTGAGTTATGGTGTGATCAGTGGAACATGAGGACTGGTAGCCATCTCAAACAGTTGCGGGGTTCTCGAGCATTGCTGTGTGTGGGGATGCCCTCCGCCAGGTAGCTGGTGTGGAGCTGTAAAGCACGCACGGCTCTACCGGGTGTTGGAGGTCCAGATGTACGTGAGGTAGGGGTCAGGGAGCGTGGGCTGTCCGTCGCACTCACGAGAGCCTCCGATTAGCTGGAGAGGAAGCAACGGCCTCCAGGGGGCGGGTGTGCCTAGATCTGCTAGAGCTCTACTGGTGTTCCCTGTGCACCACCTGGGATCAGCTATAGGGGTTGGGGAGGCAGTAGAACATGTGGGAAACTGGGGTGGAAATAAAGGCCGGGGGTGCAGACGTGGATCTGGGGCCAGAGTGCAATGCAACTCCTAATCCAGAGCAGTATGTGGCAAACGCAGGGGGATTCTGGTGTCCCTGGTCTGCCTCGGTTGTCTGATGCAGCACCACTCAGTGGTGTCTGCTGGCTGGGGTGAGCAAAGTAGATCGGGGAGCAGCAACTGGGGAGCGCTGAGGGCACCAGCTTGTTGCTGTGAAGCTTACCTCCCCTCAGCAGTCACCCTCGGTCCAGGCTGCAGGCTTCGCCAGGTCCTGTTGCGGAGGTCCCGTTGCGGATCGCCGTGGGTGGGAGTCGGGGCACACTCTCCGGGTCTCCCCAGAGACAGGGCTGTCCGTCCCTGGCAGCACCACCCGAGGTGCGGCGCCGGGAGATGAGGTAGCGGGGGAGGCCTCCGGAAACAAGACGGTGGGCGCCCGTCCCGTCCAGGAAGCGGGGAGAGCCTCGGCTGCCACGAGGGACCAGAGCGGGCAGAAGCGAGCCGCTCCACTGGTGGTGAGTGCAGCGGTAGCTGGTCCGGGTGTTGCTGGGTCCCGGAGGGGGTCAGGCGGGCTGGAGGGATCCAACAGAGCCTCCAGCAGGTGGGCCCGAAAATTTAGGTCCCGGGCTGTATGGGGGAGGCAGGCCGCAACCTGCAGAGAGGCCTAGTGCCTCTCCCGGCTCCGCAGTCACTGCACTCCTGGAGGTAGGGAGGGGGGAGAGTGATTGTGAGGGATCAGAGCGCGGCTGGGGGATATATAAATAGTTTTATATAGGGATATAGCAGGAGCCCCTGGACAGCACGTCTTTCCACACAGGCTGCTAAACCACGCCCCCGTTTTTGAGGGTTTTTTTGTAAAAAAACACCCGCATCCAAAACACACCCGAATCCGACAAAAAATTTTCACGGAGGTTTTGCCAAAACGCGTCCGAATCCAAAACACGGCCGCAGAACCGAATCCAAAACCAAAACACAAAACCCGAAAAATTTCCGGTGCACATCACTAGTTATAATATATATTTTGTGCACTTGTGCTATTGTAAACTTGCATCTACTATTTGTATCTAAGTATCTAAATATACTGTTATTTAACTTAATGCAGCTACAGTACCTCAAAAGTGATTGTATGGATAAATAAAGAAATGAATTGATTAACCGATATCCAGCTTTCTTCTCAATTACACAGGGGATAGGTCACTGTAGGGATGGCCATTGGTGGATTGATGGATAACCTCAATGGTGTAAAACCATCTGAAAGGGATTCATCAATGGTTTTACCCACTGATGGTCATCCCTGTATTGCTGTGTCATTATTTATTATTTATTTATTAACAGTTTCTTATATAGCGCAGCAAATTCCGTTGCGCTTTACAATTTGAAATAACAATAACAAAATAGGTGATAACAAACAGTCATAGAGGTAGGAAGGCCCTGCTCGCAAGCTTACAATCTATAGGGAAATAGCACCTTTCCCTGTGTACATATGCCTATCTATTGCATAGAATGAGAAGACATGTGAGGATATGTGTGGGCTGTACAGAGTGGATGCAATTTGATAGGAAGGTTTATGAAAGTTATGTGGGCGGTTCTGGAATTTGATATGCTTGCCTGAAGAGGTGAGTTTTCAGGGAACGCTTGAAGGTTTGGAGACTAGAGGAGAGTCTTATTATGCGTGGTAGGGCATTCCACATAGTGGGTGCAGCCCGATGAAAGTCCTGCAATCGTGAGTGGGAGCGAGTAATGAGTGTGGATGAGAGACGCAGGTCTTGTGGAGAGCGAAGAGGTCGGGTTGGGAGATATTTTGAGATAAGCGAAGTGATGTACGTTGGTGTAGTTTGGTAAATGGCCTTGTGTGTGAGTAAGAGTATTTTATATTGAATGCGGTAGAGTACAGGTAACCAATGGAGGGACTGACAGAGTGGATCTGCAGACGATGAACGTCTAGCGAGGAAGATAAGCCTCGCCGCTGCATTCAAAATGGATTGTAGTGGTGAGAGTCTCGTTTTGGGAAGACCAGTTAGGAGACTATTGTAATAATCAATGCGGGAGATAATGAGAGCGTGGATTAGAGTTTTAGCAGTGTCTTGTGTAAGGTATGGTCGTATTTTGGATATGTTTTTTAGATGCATGTAACATGATCTTGAGACAGATTGAATGTGGGGAACAAAGGACAGATCAGAGTCAAGGATGACACCTAGGCAGCGAGCTTGTGGGGTAGGGTAGATAGTCGAGTTTTTAACAGTGATAGAGATATCAGGTTGGTACCTACTATTGGCCGGTGGAAATATAATTAACTCTGTCTCTGAAATATTCAGTGTCATGAAATGAGGGCCAATCAGAGACTGGGGCGTGGCTTCGTGGGTGTCAGTAGCACGGAACCATCGATGGCAGGAAACCATCTGGTTCTCCCCCATCAATGGTAAAAGTATTTGACATCGGTCATAGACCATCAATAATTTCAAATAATCGATGGTCGATGGCCATCTCTAGGTCACTGCCTCATACACAATCAGCACAATACTCTGAGCTGCTGTCTCCTATCTCCACTTTCCATAATCTGATGGACCAGCAGACAAAAGTAACAGATTGAATATTGCTAAAATGAATATTAAGGAGAGCATCACCTTGGTAACTTAGGAAACATTTTAATTACTGTAGTGGGTGATTTTCAGTTCTATTTAGTTAAGGTTTAATTTCAGTCCTGGTGGAAAACCAATACTTTCTGTGATTGCAAGGAAAATAATTATCTTTACTTCCATCCTCCCAGTCATAATGTATTCATATAAGATTAAAACTTTTCCAATTTTGTCTAGACTGAATGCCTAACAAAATTATCTGCTCCTGTACAAATGAATTCATTAATATTTATAATGTTATCACGGTAAGCTTTTGCCAGTGTTGCATATTTTGTTAAAGTGTATTAATTCTCTCAACCTTTTCAGTACACCCCACAATGGTTACATACATATGCAGAGCCAGCTCTCCTCTGTATGCAGCTCATCTTCCGGAGATAGTGTGATGGTGTGAAAGCTGCTGATCGAAGGCATTGACCCTGGGCTGTTTCTAGACAACTTGGCTCCAAGTGCGAGCATTAAAGAATTGCGCCTACCACCCCCCCTCGGACATAAAAAAAGATACTTTGCGTTTGCTCCCAGCGAGGGAGCATGCCCTCACTAAAATGGGCGTGGTCTCACTAAATAGGCATGGCCTCACAGGAAAGGAAGACCTTACACCACAGTTTTTGACCTTTTCGACAACAGACCTCGGCCACCAGTGGAAAAAATAAACATTCCACCATATACAGGGCGGGATGTACTAACCTCTCCCACTGCATTAACTGCTTTTCTCGGCGCTCCGCTGACATATTCCCCACGGTAACCTGTCTCCTTGTTTACACATATATCGCCTCTTCACCGCCGCAAGAACTCAGGTCTCAGCTTAGTTGATGCAGCGCTCCCCCTTTGCTATTCTTTTGCGCATGCGCACATGCCACAGCATCCAGAGCAAAGCCCCACACAGTAATGCCCCTTACACCATATTATGCCCCTTGCACCATATTATGCCACACACCCCAATGCACGTGATACATTATGCCCTACAGTAAAACTTCTAATTACTTTTAAATTACCTGCTTGTTGCCAGGGGTTTCATGTGCTGGGTGTCACGCTAGCTGCCAGGGGTTTCATGCACTGGGTGTCATGCTCGTTGCCAGGGGTTTCATGTGCTGGGTGTCAGGCTCATTTCCAGAGGTTTCATGATCTGGCAGCCATGCTCGTTGCCAAGGGGAATGCTCATTGCCAAGGGAGTGTAAGTATATTGGCCCCTTCCTTCCTCTTCCCTAATACTACTCCGCTCGTGGGGGGGAGGGGGGGTAGAGTTTTACGGAATGCAACCGTGTTATTCTGCGAAACTCGGCCTCCCCAAGCAGAGTACTATGCTAGAGGGAGGAGGGGGAGCAGAAGTAGCCACAATGTGCTGCGGTGGGCGCACCTGCAGTGCAACATGGTTTTGCCCGGTTGCTTACTGTTTTGCTTTACTTACAAACGTGAATCATGCCCAGTGTCTCTAGTTTGTGAAGTTGTGTCCCAAGTGTTGAGGAGTGCTGGGAGGAACGTCTGATGTGCAACAAGCCATAGTATTTTTGTATTCAGCTAGCCATTAATTCAAGTATAATTTAAAATACAAAATCACCTGAGTAAGACTAGATATGTTGTTTAATGCACAATTCATTGCAGTTTCATCCAAATGCAACAGTGAGGCACACTGAGGCTGATTCTCAGTCTGACGTAAAGTGACTGTGTTTGCAGGGAGCTATGTCCACTGTTTCTCTGTCCACAGCCGCATCCACCATTATTATTATTATAGGCACTTGCACCAGCCCCAGGCTAGGTGTAAGAGTTCTGTAAGAAACAGGCTTCCCTTCTCCGTATGCATGACAGAATAGCACTGAACCCAACCTACACAACCATGACACTGCAATAAAGACAGAACAATTGCATTGTCACCTACTTACTGCCCCAAAATGCCCATTTCACGCACAGACAGATCCAGCCAAGATCTACTGTATCTGACTCAAAATTGGAAGGAGATACACAAAAGGCATAAACTCTTTTCTGTGCATGTGCCATATGGTAAGACTTGCGTCTGTACAAAGAGACCCATCTGACTGCATCAGCCCCAATGTGTCTTACTAGTAAGTAAGAAGTGGAGGCACTGGTGTATCTATAATGGGTGCAGTGTGTGCATTGCAACACTACACTCTCTGCACCCATTTCTTTAATACTTGCCTCTCCAGAGTCCCCATTGGTGGCAGCAGTAGTGCTGAAAAATCACCAGGAAAATGGTTCAGCTGCCATTTTCCTGATGTTTTGTGCATGCACAATAGGGAAATCATAGGGAAATATCTGCCGTACTATTTCCCCTGAGACTTGTAGTAGACTCTAGCACTGTGCTAGAGTCTGCTAGTGTTCTGTGATAGGTGCTCATATACTAACAATAAGCTGCCGGCTAGAGAGGAGGGGCCCCCGATGGAGACGGCACATAGGCCCCCTCTTATCTTGATGCGCCCCTGAGTGGAGGGTGACTTCTGCTCTAGTAGTTAATAATCGTTTTGAACCCCATATAAAAGTATTGGTTTATAATTATTTGTCCTTCATAAATCAGGGTGAAGCCTTCTAACAACCAAAGTTTTGAATGTTAGATACACCAAGAAAGAAAAAAAGTTTCACAATATTTTAATATGACACAATAAAAGTTAGATTTTGAGAAAAGTGCGCCTTGTAAAAAAATGGATCTCTTCATACAGGGTATATCATACTGCTACACACGTGTCAGTTTTCCCATCTTTCCCTTGGGTTCATTGTATGGCTTATCTCCCACAGTGTAACCTTCGTGCCCAACATGCCTGTCTCACTTGGTAACCTCGTGGATGGGATAAAAATACATGGACCTGATGGTTATGGTAGGACCCCGCTCTGAGCATTAGGATGCTGACTGAAAAATCCATTTTGTGTCATCTCTTCTAGGAGTAACCTATTCCACCCAGTGTAATCCTATGCAGTACGCCCACCATGGCTGCCTCACCTGGTAGCTTTCCTGGGTGGAATATATTGTATAACCCATGAAGTTATTACCCAAAATGACTGCACCAACCCTGCACTACGCATAGTGGGGGTCATTCCGAGTTGATCGCTCGTTAGCTACTTTTAGCAACCGTGCAAACGCATAGTCGCCGCCCACAGGGGAGTGTATTTTCGGTTTGCAGGAGTGCGAACGCCTGTGCAGCCGAGCGGATGCAAACACATTTTGTGCAAAACAAGACCAGCCCCGTAGTTACTTATTCTGTACGATGATTGCTGCGTCGAATGACACGGTAATGACGTCAGATACCCACCCAGCAAACACCCGGCCACACCTGCGTTTTTCCAAACACGCCCAGAAAACGGTCAGTTGACACCCATAAATGCCCTCTTCCTGTCAATCTCCTTGCGATCGGCTGTACGAATGGAATCTTCGCTAGATCCAGTGCACAGCAGTGATGCTCTTTGTGCCCGTACGACGCACGTGCGCATTGTGGCACATAGGCATGTGCAGTTTTGCCATTTTTTTACCAGAACACTGCGCTGCGAAAATCGGCAGCGAGCGATCAACTCGCAATGACCCCCAGTGTTCTGTAGGTTTCTGTTGTTTTTAACTATTACTGTGTCATTTTCTATATTCTGTTTCACCACCTCCTTGTACAATGTACCACGTTTCTGTAAAGGGACTGAGAACTAAAGGGAGAAAAGCTCCATATAAATACAATTATTATTATTAGTAGTAGTAGTAACCCTTACTAATTAACATGACTGCTAGGGGGAAAAAAATTGGCAAGAAATCTACATTTCATAGTAACATCTTTTTCAAATACAAATCGGTATTCAACAAGTTAAAATCATCTGCATTGATGAATTACTGTGGAGTATATTAAATATAAAATAAATCAAATGCATTGCAATTTCCCTTCATTTTCTTTTTCATGCTGCCTACAGTTAAATCTGAATGGTGCGTGTTTCAAAGTGAAATGCGTCACCACCGCCTTCACACACACATCAATGGAGAAGTATGCGGATTCTGGCAGGATTTAGGGAGATTAGGGAAATATGAAGGGCACATATAAAAATGATTAAGCTGTACTGGACACAGATGATAGGAAATGAAAAGATTCTAAGCAAATGACATCTTTGAGCCTTTGCGCCCAGGATGCTTCTTTAACTTTCACAACTTCCCCTGCTGCTCATACTCACCAGCACCCAGGGACCAGTGATCGATGCTCCGGGAAGGCTGCTGGTCTTTGAATCCTCTTCCTGCTGTGAACCCCATTGCTGTAATGTGAGCTGCTGCTTCCAGGGCCGGCAACAGAAATCTTGGGGCCCGGTACACGGATATCTTTGGGGTCCCCCCTCGACCCCCCACACCCACACATCCTTCCCCTGGGAGCGAGAGAGAAAGGGTGTCAGGGTGAGAGAGAGAGAGAAGTGAGAATGAGAGTTAGAGAGAGGGTTGGGTCAGAGAGATAGAGAGAAAAAGAAGGTGTCGGAGCGCGTGAGAGAGAGTTTCATGGAAAAAGAGGGAATACGAGAATGAGATAGGGGAGAGAGAGGGTGTCAGACAGAGAGGAGCGCGAGAGAGGGTGTCAGGGAGAAAGGGATGAGACAGGGGAGAGGGAGAGAGAGAGAGAGAGAGAGAAAGAGAGAAAGGGCATCAGGGAGAGAGAGTGTGTCAGAGAGGGAGAGAAGCAAGAAAGAGTGTGGGGAGGAGTGAGCGAGAGAGAGAGAGAGTTTGTCAGGGAGAAAGAAGGGAGCAAGAGAGACTGAGAGAGAGTGTCAGGGAAAGAAAGAGGGAGAGATAGAGAGGGGAGATAGAGAGAGAAAGTGTCAGGGAAAGAGAGAGATAGAGTCACAGAGTGATTGTCAGTGAGAGAGACAGGGAGAGAGAGAAACTGTGTCAGGGAGAGAGAGACAGTGTCAGGGAGAGAAAGAGACAGTGTCAGGGAGAGAGTGTCAGTGAGAGAGACAGTCAGGGAGAGAGAGGAAGAGACTGTCAGGGAGAGAGAGGGTGTGAGAGAGACAATGTCAGGGAGAGTCAGAGACAGTGTCAGGGAGAGTGTGAGAGAGATACTGTTAGGGAGAGAGACCAAGTGTCAGGGAGAGAGGGGGAGAGAGTGTGTCAGAGAGGCAGAGTCACGGAGGGAGAGAGAGAAAGAAATACACAGTATCAGGGACAGAGAAAGAGAGAGAGACTGTCAGAGAGAGAAAGAGGGGGAGATAGAGAGAGACAGTGTCAGGGAGAGAGAGAGAGTGTCAGGGAGAGAGAGTCACAGAGAGAGTGTCAGTGAGGGAAACAGGGAGATTGAGACAGTGTCAGGGAGAGAGTGTAAGTGAGAGAGACAGTCAGGCAGAGAGAGTGAGAGACTGTCAGGGAGAGACAGTGTCATGGAGAGAAAGACGGTGAGAGAGAGACAGTGTCAGGGAGAGTGTGAGAGACACCATCAGGGAGAGATGGGGAGAGAGTGTGTTGGAGAGAGAGAGAAAGACAGATAGTCTTAGAGTGAGAGGCAGAGTCATGGAGGGAGGGAGGGAGAGAGAGAGAGAGAGAGAGAGAGAGAGAGAGAGAGAGAGAGAGAAAGAGATAGTATCAGGAATGGAGAGAGAGACAGAATGTGTGTCAGGGAGAGACAGACAGTCTCAGGGAGAGAGAGGCAGTGTCATGGAGGAAGAGAGAGCGAAAAAGTGTCAGGGAGAGAGAGTGTCTTGGACGGAGAGAGTGAGTCAGGGATAGAGAGAGAGAAAGTGTGTGTCAGGGAGAGAGGAAACAGAGTGTTAGGCAGAGAGAGGGATAGAGACAGTGAGATAGACTGTCAGTGAGAGAGAGGGGAGAGAGTGTTAGGGAGAGAGAGTGGGAGAGGGAGAGCAAGCTGGAGAGACATTACCTTCTCTGCATTAGGACACGCCCCCTAAACACCAAACACCTGCGAATCACAGCACTGCTGATCTGCTGTCGGGAGCCGCTACCGGTAATCAGGAAGGGGAGGGGTTGTTCCTGTGAACCTTGGGACCCCTAAGGACCTTGGGGCCCTGCACTGGGGGTCACCCAGCAGCACTGGAGGATCTGATGGCTGGCAGCCCTTACTGGAGCACTGTCCCTGGGTCTGGTAAGTATGATTATTTTCTTATTTTTTTACACAGTGATCAGCATGATCAGAGCTGATCACAGTGGCCGGGATCCTGGCTTTCTTTTTTTTTTTTTATAGTAAATTCGTCCAGATCGCATTTCCCATTATAAGTATAGGAAATGCTATCTGGTTACTAAAAAAAAAAGCAAATTAAAGGGTTGGAGCAGTTTTTCTTGAAAACTGCTCCAAAAGCGCTTTAATACATTTCAGTGAAACTAAAATAATGTGAAACGAGTTAGAAAACAAAAACACCCACACCCACATTATTATCAAAAATGTATTGTTTTCAAGTTAGAGGATATTCTGTTTCTGGAGAGAAAATACAGTTAGCCACATAAAAAGAACAACTGGAATCATACCAGACATTTTTTTTATTATTTTACCATATCTTTTTGAAAAAAAGAAACCCCCAAAAGCTTTCATGGGTAAAATACTGTTCCATAACGGGATCGGTATGAAATACCTCCAATCAAAATCCTGACGTCAAAATCCCGACAAGGTCAAAATCCCAACATGGACAAAATACCGACAAGGTCAAAATACTGACATGTAAAATGCCGACAGGTCAAAATACCGACTTGCGTTTTTCATTGGGTTTTTGTGTGTGTATGTCGACATAGGTCGACACGGACAGCATATAAGTGTACCGCGTCCCCTAACATGCACGGTGCCTCGCTGCGCTCGGCACACTATTATATTCCTCCTCCAGGCTCGGCACACTATTATATTATTTCTCCAGGTCCACTGGGATGGTAAAGTATGAACAAATCGGTTTCAATGAAAAAATCATTAAAAACTCATGTTGGCATTTTGACCTGTCGGCATTTTACATGTCAGTATTTTGACCTTGTCGGCATTTTGTCCATGTCGGGATTTTGACCTTGTCGGGATTTTGACCGTTGGTCAATTGCTGAGGGGATTTCGACCGTCGGGATTTTGAATGGAGGTAAATTGACTGCATCCCTCCATGACAATAGGCTGATTTTTAGGTTGCAGATACATGTTGTCTAGGTGGACATGTGTATAACTTCTTTAGTTTTATAGTTTAATAAAAAAACAAAAAAAACTTTTTCATGTTTGTATGAGCCCTAAACACCAATAAAACCATTAAAAAAATCTTGCATTAGGTAAAAGATTATCAACCTGTGTGCTGTGGCACCCTGGGGTGCCTCGGGACACTTGCAGGGGTGCTTTGGATTAGTGGTCCAGGACCAATTCAACTTATTTATGGTTAATTTAATAGGCAAACCAGTGCCGGTGTCTGTCAATCATAATATATGTGGACAAACAGAAGTGAATCCTGTCCCTCATCACACAACTGACCCTCAGGATGACAGATGAACACCATTTACTTCATTTAATAGTTGTTCCTTAAATTCTTAATAAGAAACTTGTGGCCTTGGGGTGCCGTGAAAAATATTCTGATACTCTAGGGCGCCATGATTCAAAAAGGTTTGGGAACCACTGCATTAGGATATTATAATTTCTGCATGATAGGGTTAAAGATTTTGATTTTCCATTTCCATTTTCACAATACTTAGTGTACAGTATGTAGCGTGTTGTGTCTATTACTGATTGAATGATAGGGTATGGGTGTGAGCGAAGGACAAATAGAGTCTCTGTCTAAGGTCATGTGGAATACATTTTTGTCCCTGTAGTCCCATATTACATATTTACTATTAAAATATTTATCAATTACAAAGTCTACATTAATCTTTTTATGAACAATATTGACCACTCACATTGGTGAATACTAACAGCCCCATTTCCTCAATAATCCTCTATTTCATCTTTTTTTTTATTCAAAAGAGCACCATGGAATGAATGAAATGTGTGAACTGATCTGTCCAAGGCTTCATGTGATCCTCTTTGTGACGTACTGCAAAAGGGACACTATGAGTGTGTTTGTTATCAATCGGACAGCCTGTGGCTTTAGCGTGGAGGGCTCATTATCCTTGCTAGAGAAGCGTCAATCTGTAATGTAAATGCACGTGTGCCACTACAGACCTGGGAACCAGCACAAAGGAATGCTTAGATCTCTGATATCAATAGCCAATGGAACAGTGCCCCCCCCCCCCCCCCCCCCCCCAGAGGTGTCAGTCAAAGTACTGGGTTGTGGGTTGCAGTGCGGCTGCCATTAATATGGGCAGTGTCAGGACGGAGATAATACCCTCCCCTACATTGTGTGGGTAGTTACTGTGGGCTGACCCCCCTTTGGGAAAATCCCAGCACCCTTCTCACCTTTCACATGTTCCTCCCCTCTTCCTCCCTCAGCTCTCCTTTGTACTCCCACCCACTTACCTCGTGGCACCCCCTGACCTCCAACCATTTCCAACCGGGTACAGCTGAAAATGTACCAGGTAAAGTCTCATTACAGTACCTTCCATGCACAGCCTCAGCCAGTGTGTGAGCTATGAGTGGATCCTGTCTTTCGTCTTCTACAAAAAGTCACTTACATGTTACGGTTACTGTATGTTTTTTAGGGCATATTTATTATACACATTTTGTAGGAAATCACCTGAAAAATCGGGATACACTTAAAATGTAAGTATTTACCAGGAGAGGGATTGTCTGGATCGCTCCTTGGTAACAGCTACTGGAGCATGACCACGCATGCACAGTAGGTCCGCAGCATATAGTAAAGTGATCCCTGATGCGATCATTTTATCTTACACATTGCAGGGATGGGCTCCTATCAGAGTGCCTGTCCCTGGATGTCATTTTTAATACATCTGGGCAGAAATGATATCTTTGTCATCAGGTAGATGGTGTGTCAGGTCCAGCTGCCCTGAAGGGGGCAACATTCAGCAATTTAGGTGCACCAAAATGAAATTATATTTTGCCCCACTCCCCCCCAACCAAAAAGGTTGTAGCGCCCCTGCTGATGCCCAACTAATTTTATGGGAAGGGATGTAAATGATAGAAATGTGCCATACGATTAAAGCTACCGTGTTCAAAATTGAAGAAGACTAGAATAAACACTTTGAAATCTCTGTGGGCATCATGACTATCAGATGTATACTTCTGGCAAACCTATTGTGAGCTGAAAAGCAATTTTGAAAGTAAATTTCAAAAGGCAAAATTAGAGTAAGCGGGTCCGGTTCTCCCAGAACCAGACCCACCTGAACATTGAGATCCGAGGTGGGATCTGAGTCTGGCTCGGGTTTTCCCACCTTACTCAGATCCCAAATTGAGACAAAATGTCACCCTCCCGCTGTCGGATTTTTGCGGGTTTTGGATTCTATACAATACTCCAGCTGTGGAGGTTATAGTGAACGGACGTTTCACTGTGGTGTCTCTCCAGGGGTGCTTTGTTTTTGTCCATCAAGGACTGTGGTTGCTAAGGGGGTACCTTTGTCCTGGGCTGCGGTGTTCAGGGGTACTCTCCAAGCCCATAAAGGGGATGCTGTATAATCAGTGTACTCAGAGCCGGCCCTAACCAACATGATGCCTAGGCAAGATTTCGGCTGGTGCCCCCAAGCACCACTGCTAGATTCGCCTCTGACCCTGCACCCCTTTCCCAGCACCATCACCCCCACCCATAGCAGTCCTTATTTTGATGTTCCTATCCCCTATATTTTAAATAGGAACAGTGCGCACATTCAGCGCACAGCCCAAAAAGGGGCATGTTCTTGCTGGGAAGGGGCATGACCACACAACAGTACCCCCAATTCAAATTCCGCCACACAGTACTGCAACTTTATTCACATTTTACCATGCAATAGTGTCCCTTATTCATGTTACATCACACAGTAGTACCACTTTACCTTATATACGTTACTCCTCACAGTAGTGCCCTTATTCACATTACATCACACTGAATTGCTCCTTATTCACATCACACCATACCATAGACCACACAGTAGTGCCCTTTTTATACATTACGCCACACAGTAGAGCCCCTTATTCACAATACAAGACACTGAATTGCTCCTTATTCACATTGCATCACACCATATTGCTCTTTATTCACATTAGACCACACAGTAGTGCCTTTTCTATACATAATGCCACACAGTAGAGCACCTTATACACATAATGCCACACATTAGTAATGTTTTTATACACATAACACCACACAGTAATGCCCCTTACACATGACACACATTATTAATGTCCTTATAAACATAATGCACTTTACACATTATGCCAACTTTTATTAATGCCCTTATACACATAATGTCCCTTACACATATGCCACACATTATTGATGCCCTTATACACATAATTTCCCTTACACATATGCCACACATTATTGATGCCCTTATATACATGACACACATAATGTCCCTTACACATATGCCACACATTATTGATGCCCTTATACACATAATGACACACATAATGTCCCTTACACATATGCTGCACATTATTAATTACCTTATACACATAATCAAATATGACAAGGAAAAAAGAAATCGACTTTTGTTAGCAGCACTCTTTCCCTTCCACAAGAAAATTAATTCTTCTTTACTAGAAATAACATGTTCATAATTTTATTAACGATCTTGTAAAAATAAAGAAGAAGTTCCAATACCCATATGTGATGTAGATATCTTTATTGTCATCACATATGATTTATTATATGTCCCGTTATCTTTGAGGGGTCATGTAGAGTGAAATATTAAATTATTAGAGGCAGAAAAACGTGTGAAAAATAAATTAATATATTTACGTGAATAAAGATACTTTAAAAGAAATTATTAGTGCATAATTAGCAGGCATCATCCTATATATAGAGAGCAAGAAAATAGGATTTTAATACCTACTGGTAAATCCTTTTCTCTTAGTCCATAGAGGATGCTGGGGATGCTTCAAGAACCATGGGGTATAGACGGGATCCGCAAGAGACATGGGCACACTATAAGACTTTGAATGGGTGTGAACTGGCTACTCCCTCTATGACCCTCCTCCAGACTCCAGTTATAGGAACTGTGCCCAGGGAAACGGACATTTCGAGGAAAAGGATTTATTGAATTATTTTAAAACCTTGGTGAGTTACATACCAGCTCACACTCAAACACATCGTACAACATGGCATTCAACAACAACGCAAGCAACGGCATGACCAACAACAGTCACAGATTGACTGAACTCAACGCAACACGAGCGTAACTATAACCAAACTGCAGATACAGCCCGCACTGGGATGGACGCCCAGCATCCTCTACGGACTAAGAGAAAAGGATTTACCGGTAGGTATTAAAATCCTATTTTCTCATACGTCCTAGAGGATGCTGGGGATGCTTCAAGAACCATGGGGTTTATACCAAAGCTCTAGAATGGGCGGGAGAGTGCGGATGACTCTGCAGCACCGATTGACCAAACAAGAGGTCCTCCTCAGCCAGGGTATCAAACTTGTAAAACTTCGCAAAGGTGTTTGATCCCGACCAAGTAGCTGCTCGGCAAAGCTGTAATGCCGAGACCCCTCGGTCAGCCGCCCAGGATGAGCCCACCTTTCTGGTAGAATGGGCTTTCACTGATTTCGGTAACGACAATCCTGCCATAGAATGAGCCTGCTGAATCGTATTACAGATCCAGCGTGCAATAGTCTGCTTGGAAGCAGGAGCCCCAATCTTGTTGGGAGCCCACAGGACAAACAGAGCCTCTGTTTTCCTAATCTGCGCCATTCCGGTGACATAGATTTTGAAAGCTCTGACCACATCGAGGGAGACTTCGATTCCGCCAAGGCGTCAGTAGCCACTGGCACCACAATAGGTTGGTTTACGTGAAATGACGAAACCACTTTTGGCAGAAATTGCTGACGAGTTCTCAACTCCGCTCTATCAGCATGGAAGATTAAATAGGGGCTTTTGTGAGACAAAGCCGCCAACTCAGACACTCGCCTTGCGGACGCCAAGGCCAACAACATGACCACTTTCCAAGGAAGGAATTTTAACTCAGCCTTGCGCAAAGGTTCAAACCAATGCGATTGCAGGAATTGCAACACCACATTAAGATCCCACGGTGCCACAGGAGGCACAAATGGAGGGTGGATGTGTAGCACACCTTTCACGAAGGTCTGAACTTCTGGAAGGGAGGCCAATTCTTTCTGAAAAAAGATCTACAAGGCTGAAATCTGTACTTTAATGGAGCCTAACTTTAGGCCCGCATCCACCCCTGCTTGCAAAAAATGGAGCAACCGCCCCAAGTGAAATTCTTCCATAGGAGCCTTCTTGGATTCACACCAAGACACATATTTTCTCCAAATGCGGTGGTAATGCTTTGCCGTTACTTCTTTTCTAGCCTGAAGAAGTGTGGGAATGACTTCACTGGGAATACCCTTTCGGGCTAGGATTTGGCGTTCAACCGCCACGCCGTCAAACGCAGCCTCGGTAAGTCTTGATACACACACGGCCCCTGTTGCAACAGGTCCTCTCGAAGAGGAAGAGGCCATGGATCTTCTATGAGCAACTCCTGAAGATCTGGATACCAGGCCCTTCTTGGCCAATCCGGAACAATGAGTATCACCTGAACCCTTGTTCTTCTTATAATCTTTATCACCTTTGGAATGAGAGGAAGTGGGGGGAACACATATTCCAACGGAAACACCCACGGTGTCACTAGGGCGTCCACCGCTATCGCTGAAGTTTCTTGTTGAGGCAGGACGCCATCATGTCCACTTGAGGAACTCCCCAACAACTTGTCACTTTGGCAAAGACCTCTCGATGAAGACACCACTCTTCTGGATGGAGATCGTGTCTGCTGAGGAAGTCTGTTTCCCAGTTGTCCACTCCTGGAATGAAGACTGCTGACAGAGCGCTGGCATGTCTTTCCGCCCAGTGAAGAATCTTCGTGGCCTCGGCCATCACCGATCTGCTCCTTGTTCCGCCCTGGCAGTTTATGTACGCCACCGCTGTCACGTTGTCTGACTGAATCAAGACAGGCAGACCCTGAAGGAGATGTTCTGCTTGCAGAATGCCATTGTAAATGGCCCTTAATTCCAGAATGTTTATGTGTAGACAAGCTTCCCGGCTTGACCACTTTCCCTGAAAATTTCTTCCCTGTGTGACTGCTCCCCAGCCTCGGAAGCTTGCATTTGTGGTCACCAGGATCCAATCCTGAATCCCGAACCTGCGTCCCTCCAGAAGGTGAGAACTGTGCAGCCACCACAGGAGAGATTCTGGTCCTGGGAGATAGAATTATTTTCCTGTGCATGTCCAGGTGACACCCAGACCACTTGTCCAACAGGTCCCACTGAAACACCCTGGCATGGAACCTGCCATATGGAATGGCCTCGTAGGCCGCCACCATCTTCCCCAGCAATCGAGTGCAGTGAAGAACTGACACCTTTGCTGGTTTCAGAATCTGTTTTACCATGTTCTGTATTTCCAGAGCCTTTTCCACTGGAAGAAAAACTCTCTGCAATGCTGTATCCAGAATCATACCCAGGAACGACAGCCGTGTCATCGGATCCAACTGTGATTTTGGCAAATTTAGGAGCCAACCATGCTGTTGCAGAATCTTCAATGAAAGGGCAACATTTTTCAGCAATTGCTCCTTGGATCTCGCCTTTATGAGGAGATCGTCCAAGTACAGGATAATTGTGATTCCCTGCTTGCGCAGGAAAACCATAATTTCCGCCATTACTTTGGTGAAAATCCTCGGAGCCGTGGACAGACCAAACGGCAATGTCTGAAATTGGTAATGACAATCCTGAACAGCAAATCTCAGGTAAGCCTGATGTGGAGGATATATGGGGACATGTAAGTAGGCATTCTTTATGTCGACCGACACCATAAAATCCCCCTCCTCCAGACTGGAGATCACTGCTCGGAGAGTTTCCATCTTGAATTTGAATTTTTTCAGAAAGAAATTGAGGGATTTTAGGTTCAGAATCGGTCTGACTGATCCATCCGGCTTCGGGACCACGAACAGGCTCGAATAAAAGCCTTCCCCCTGTTGTGACGGGGGTACCCTGACAATTACTTGATTTTGACACAACTTTAGTATCGCAGTGCATACTACCTCCCTTTCTATAAGAGAAGCTGGCAAGGCCGATTTGAAAAATCAGTGAGGGGGCACGTCTTGAAACTCTAATCTGTATCCTTGGGTTACTATTTCTATTATCCAAGGATCCAGGTCCGAGTGCACCCAGACCTGACTGAAAAGTCTGAGACGTGCCCCCACCGGTGCGGACTCCCGCAGAGGAGCCCCAGCGTCATGCAGTGGATTTGGCAGAAGCCGGAGAGGACTTCTGCTCTTGGGAACTTGCCACAGCCTGTGACCTCTTACCCCTTCCTCTTCCTCTCACAGCAAGGAAGGAGGACCCTCGTCCTTTTTTGAATTTATTGGGCCAAAAGGACTGCATCTGATAGTGAGGCGTTTTCTTCTGCTGTGCAGCAACATAAGGTAAAAATGACGACTTACATGCAGTAGCCGTAGACACCAGGTCAGTGAGGCCGTCACCAAACAGGACACTACCGTTAAACGGTAACGACTTCATCGCCTTCTTAGAGTCAGCGTCAGCATTCCATTGATTAATCCACAATGCTCTCCTTGCTGAGACTGCCATGGCATTGGCCCTTGATCCCAAAAGGCCAATATCCCTCACAGCTTCTTTTAATTATGCTGCAGCGTCCCTGATATGACCCAGAGTCAAAATCACGCTATCCCTGTCTAGGGTATCTATCTCAGATGACAAGTTATCTGCCCATTTTTCAATAGCGCTACTCACCCATGCCGAAGCAACGGCAGGTCTGAGTAGTGACCCTGTAGTGACATAAATTAATTTTAGAGTGTTTTCCTGCTTACGATCCGCTGGATCTTTTAGGGCCGCCATGTCAGGAGACGGAAGCGCCACCTTTTTGGATAGATGCGATAAAGCTTTGTCTACCGTGGGGGTTGACTCCCACTTTTCCCTGTCCCCAAATGGAAATGGATATCCCACTGGAATTCATTTGGGAACCTGTATCTTCTTGTCAGGATTTTCCCAAACCTTTTCAAAAAGCACGTTTAGTTCATGAGAGGGAGGAAACGTTACCTCAGGTTTCTTTCCTTTATACATACAGACCCTAGTATCAGGGACAGCAGGGTCCTCTGTTATATGCAATACTTCTTTTATTGCCACAATCATGTACTGAATGCTCTTAGCTAGTTTTGGATTTAATCTGGCATCACTATAGTCGACACTGGAATCAGAGTCCGTGTCGGTATCTGTATCAGCTATCTGGGTAAATGCACATTTCTGTGACCCCAAAGGGGTCTGAGCTTGTGACAAAGCATCCTCCATGGATTTCCTCCATGTCTGGTTCTTAGACTCAGATCTATCAAATCTCTTAGTCAACTGAGTCACATTTGCATTTAAAACACTTAACATATTTACCCAATCATCCGTCGGCGGATCCGGCACTGTCACTTTCACAGTATTTTCTGTCCCCACTCCAGCCTCCTCCTGGGAAGAACACTCAGCCTCAGACATGTCGACACACAGGTACCGACATCCACAACCACACTGGGGTTATAGGAGACAGACCCACAACAAAGCCTGTAAGAGAGACACAGAGGGAGTTCTGCCAGCTCACAACCCAGCACCTATCCGGTACTGAAACGAGTAAAATACTGCCCAGACCTGTTAGCGCTTTATATATATAAACAATTAGCACCAAATCACTTGTGCCCCCCCCCCCCCCCCCCCCCGTTTTGCACCCTGTTACTTGCACAGCAGTGTGGAGGTCAGGGTCAGCGTCTCTGCAGCTTCTGTGATGAGAAAATGGAGCTGGTCAGAGCTTTGAGGGCTAAGCCACGCCCCCTACATGGCGCGCTTCAGTATTGCTTTAATTTTATATTTATACTGGTGTGGGTCCCTTAACTAGTACCTAGGCACTGTTTTTTCTTTTGCCAGTGCCCTGCAGTGCCATGTTATGTGTGGGAGCATGGCGTGCAGCGCGACCGCTGCGTGGTACCTCAAACGCCGTCTTCTGCCGTCACTGAAGTCTTCTGATCTTCCTATACTCACCCGGCTTCTGTCCTCTGACTCTGTGAGGGGGGTGACGGCGCGGCTCCGGGAACAAGCAACTAGGCGCACCAAGTGATCGAACCCTCTGGAGCTAATGGTGTCCAGTAGTCTAAGAAGCAGAGCCCTTGAACTCAGAGAAGTAGGTCTGCTTCTCTCCCCTCTGTCCCACGATGCAGGGAGCCTGTTGCCAGCAGGTCTCCCTGAAAATAACAAACCTAACTAAGTCTTTTTTCTGAGAAACTCTGGAGAGCTCCTCAGTGTGCATCCAGTCTCACTGGGCACAGAATCTGACTGGAGTCTGGAGGAGGGGCATAGAGGGAGGAGCCAGTTCACACCCATTCAAAGTCTTATAGTTTGCCCATGTCTCCTGCGGATCCCGTCTATACCCCATGGTTCTTGAAGCATCCCCAGCATCCTCCGGTAACACAGTCCACAGTACAGTTTTGTTTCAAACACTGTCAGTATATCATTCATTAGCAACAAATGTTGCATTTTGAACACTGAACCAAGGACCATGCAAACATTGTTACATTTGTAACCTTCCTCCAACATCACTGTCAAAAGCAGCCAGTGGTTATTTAAAGAATATTAATTAAAATCACAGGTAACAGACTAAAGGTGTGTACACACGGTAAGATATTTTCTTCCGATTCTGACTATATAGTCAGAATCGGAAGAAAATATAGTGCAGATCGCAAGGTGACAGTCACCTTGCGATCTGTATCCGATCCCGATGCGCGTCCCCGCGCGGTCGGCATCGCAAGAAAAGATAGACCGAGCTGGCAAGTCAATCCTTGCTAGATCGGTGTCCTATCTAGTTCATATCGCAAGTGTTTCTAGTACCTTGCGATATGAGCTTGCGATGCCGATCAGCGTCATGCGGCCACTCCCCGCCGGTCTATTCTCTTCACAGCGCGGAGGAAGGAAGAAAGAAGAAGCAGCAGCAGCGGCAGCACGTGGAGGAGAAAATCCAAGGACACGTAAGTATATCCAGCGGGGTTGGGGGGCAGCACTGGGGACTGTGGGGCACTGGCACTGTGGGGCAATGTAACCTGGCACTGAGGGGCATATCTGGCACCGTGGGGCAATGTAACCTGGCACTGGGGGTCATATCTGGCACTGTGGGGCAAAACTGGCACTGAGGGGCATATCTGGCACCGTGGGGCAATGTAACCTGGCACTGGGGGTCATATCTGGCACTGTGGGGAAAACTGGCACTGAGGGGCATATCTGGCACCGTGGGGCAATGTAACCTGGCACTGGGGGTCATATCTGGCACTGTGGGTCAAAACTGGCACTGAGGGGCATATCTGGCACAGTGGGGCAATGTAACCTGGCACTGGGGGTCATATCTGGCACTGTGGGGCAAAACTGGCACTGGGGGGGGCATATCTGGCACTGTGGGGCAATGTAACCTGGCACTGGGGGTCATATCTGGCACTGTGGGGCAAAACTGGCACTGAGGGGCATATCTGGCACCGTGGGGCAATGTAACCTGGCACTGGGGGTCATATCTGGCACTGTGGGGAAAACTGGCACTGAGGGGCATATCTGGCACCGTGGGGCAATGTAACCTGGCACTGGGGGTCATATCTGGCACTGTGGGGCAAAACTGGCACTGGGGGGGCATATCTGGCACTGTGGGGCAATGTAACCTGGCACTGGGGGTCATATCTGGCACTGTGGGGCAAAACTGGCACTGAGGGGCATATCTGGCACTGTGGGGCAATTTTTCTGGCACTAGGGGGGCACCGTATCTGGCACTGGGGGGGCACCGTATCTGGCACCGTGGGGCAATGTATCTGGCACTGTGGGGGCTCTCCCACATGCGGCTCTCCCCCCTCCTCCGCCGGCTCCGTCCTCCCACTGACAGGAGCAGCGGCATGGCCCTGCAGTGTATGCGGCTCTCCCCAGCAGCAGCAGGTTAGTCTCTCTCTCTCTCTCTCTCTCTCTCTCTCTCTCTCTCTCTCTCTCTCTCTCTCTCTCTCCTGTGGATGTGTGATGTGTTAAGTTTTTTTTTGGATTTTTTTACAGGTACCCCTACCCTATTGGATTCTACTGGACAAGAGGACGTGACCGGCGTGGGATGTAGGTAAGTAATCTGTCTCTCATTTTTACAGGTACCCTATTGGATTCTACTGGACAAGTGGACGTGACCGGCGTGGGATGTAGGTAAGTATGTGTGACTGTGTAAGTGTGTTTTAATAAATTTTTACTGTCACGGTGTGCGAGTTGTGTTTTTATTTGGGTATTTTTTTTGTTGTAGACCTACAGGTACCAGCGAACCCGTTATTTCCCTGCATACTGGTACTTGAGGTTCTCCAAGTACCAGCGAGCGGGGGAGGCTTGCTGGGCCTTGTAGTTCCACAACAAAAGACAATATTCTCTTCTTTAAACACATGACTATCAGCCTCCCATCCACCGCCCACGGATGGGGGGGACAGCCTCGGGCTTCACCCCTGGTCCTTGGGTGCCTGGAGGGGGGGTGACCCCTTGATTTAAGGGGTCCCCACTCCTCCAGGGAACCCCGGCCAGGGGTGACTAGTTGGGGGGGTAATGCCACGGCCGCAGGGACCTCCATAAATGTGTCCCCCGGCTGTGGCATTATGTCCCTGGCTAGTGGAGCCCGGTGCTGGTTTTAAAAATACGGGGGACCCCTACATCTTTTGTCCCCCGTATTTTTGGAACCAGGCCCGGACTAAGAGCCCGGTGCTGGTTGTCGAAATACGGGGAACCTCTGTCCATTTTTTCCCCAGTATTTTAACAACCAGGACTGGCTCAAAGAGCCCGAGGCTGGTTATACTTAGGAGGGGGGACCCCACGCATTTTTTTTTTAACTTTTTTAACACATTCAGACCCTTCTCCATTAAGTTAATGGAATCCCTGGACAACAAAATTGCATTCATGTCCTCCTCCCACTCCCTTCCCATACAGTAATTGTTATTGTTTCTATAAAAATGTACAATATATTACAAGTATGATGAGCAGGCAGGCCTGGAGATGCAAATTAGTGGCGGAGGGCTGGGTCAGTTGATGGTGGGCGACTTCGTAAGCCATTGGTGGTGGCAGCAGGCATTGGCTCATAGGCAGTAGTGGGCATTGGCTCGGCGGCGGTAGGGGTCATCTGCAGGATTCGTCGAACATTATGGCTGTAGTGCCTCACCAGCCACTGACCTCACCGCACGCCACTGGTAAAAAGTGGACTCTTGCCTGCCGTGATGTATAAAATGGGGACAATTGCCTGCAGTAATGTATAAAATGGGCATTCTGCCCTGATGTATAAAATGGGGACACGTGCCTGCCATAATGTGTAAAAAGGGGGACACTTGCCTGCAGTAATGTATAAAATGTGGACTCTTGCCTGCCATAATGTGTAAAATGCGGACTCTTGCCTGCCGTAATGTGGGGATTTCATGTATCAAGGGCATTGCGGAGTGTGGCTTAATATGGTGCAGGGGGCATTACTGTGTGGGGCTTAAGATGGTTGAATTTTTATTTCCCTATGGTGGGCGTGATCTGTTGGTACACGGTCAAATACTGGGGTTTGAGGTAGTTTTTTCAGATGAGGCACGCCCATTAAAATGAGGCCAGCACATTCAAATAATGAGGACACGAACCCTTGCCGGGGGGATGCTGGCGACACATTAAGGGATGCATTTTTGGGGTAGATAGATACATATATATATATATATATATATATATAGAGAGAGAGCGAGAGAGATAGATATAGATATATAGAGATAGATATATAGAGATAGATAGATAGATATATAAATAGTATTTTTAGGCTTTTTGTATGTGACGGTTGTATTTTGTCGGCTAATTGTGTTATTTTATTTTCAACCAGCAATGTCATCTGCGGAGTACCGCCAATTCTGGTCAGGATTAATTGATCTGTACCGTCAGAACGAGTGCCTGTGGCGTGTCAGGAGCCCGGACTATGCCAACAGAATCAAGCGGAATCGGGCATATCAGCAGCTTATTGAGTACAGTAGAGGCAAAAACTCTGATGTTGATGTCGATTGGGTGAAGAAAAAAATTTCAAATTTCCGAACAGTGTTCGTGAAGGAACGCAAGAAGGTGCAAGATTCACAGCGATCCGGAGCCGGGACTGATGAGGTCTATAAACCGACGCTGTGGTACTATGACCAAATTCAGTTCATTATAGAGCAAGAGGCGCGGGTAAGGTCACGGGACGCTCTAGATCCAGAGTCTCCAGTTCTTGTCGAAGAGGAGGCCCAGGAGAGTCTGGATCTGGTAAGTACACACACATTTGTTTCATATGCCACCCACCAATTTTGACATAGACCTAATTTTTGTTTTTCTTATATTGCAGGATGCTACCCCGGAGCTGGAGGTGGAGCCTACCACAGGCCAAGGGGCAGAAGTGGAGGAGCCGGTAGCGGAGCCGGTGGCACCCCCACAGGCGCGCCCAGGAAGACCGAGGCGCACGGCAAGGAGGACCACTTCTGCAGCCTATAGCACCCCCTCTGGCTCCCAGCAGTTTTTTCAACGCGCTGAGGAGGTTTTGCATAGGCCCCCGGATGCCGAACAACAATTTGGCAATTTTATTGCATCGGAAATGCGCCTGATGACGGATGATCAAAAATTCATCGTCCAACGGTTAGTCAATGAGATTGTCTCACGTGGCAGGCGCCAAACACTGGTGTCGGCGTGTGAGATAGTGCCAACTGACCCTTGGTATCACCCAAATTTGTCCCGTCCCCCCTTCCCAAACAACCCCCCCATGGAGCATGCGCCGGTAAACCCCCCTCAGCAACCGTATTTTTTTCCGTCGGGAGCCACACAGCCCAGCCCCTCCCTCCAATCTAGCACCTCGTCCAGTGGCATGTACTCTGACATGCAGAGTACACAGTCCTCTGTGCTGGGCGACCCACGCTTTTTTCATTTATAATTAGTTTTTTGGACCCGGTTTTTTAGTTTTGTTCGAAAAATCTGCTGGTGACCTTATCCTACGCTCTTGCTCAAAGTGAACTGTATTGAGGTCATTAGTACTGCAGCGTCGGTTTTGTGTCCTCACTGTCCCGGACTACGGATCGTTGTAAAGACTGCACTTCTTGTGTTCCTTCCAGACTGTTTGGAAATTTGATGATGTTCTTCACCCAAGGCAAAATTGCACTGTTTACCTCTACTGTACTCGGATATGCCCGTTTCCTGTTCTGTTGGCATAGTCCCTGTCCAAAGGCACTCGTTCTCATGGTACAGCTTATGAATCCTGGCCAGAGTTGGCGTTGGCATTTAATATTTTTATAAATTTTACGAAAAAACAAACTGTGTGGTGTATTTTTTTTTAAAAAGGTAAAGGGGTTTATATTGTGTTATCGGCAGGTAGTAAAAACTACATGTCCCAGCAAGCCTCCCCACATGCTGGTACTTGGAGAACCACAAGTACCAGCATGTAGAGAATTAAAAGGCCTGCTGGTACCTATAGTTCCACAACAAAAGAAATACCCCAAGAAAGACAAAACACACACACCGTGAAGGTAAAAGTTTATTGACACACACACTAACACATACTTACCTAGTGTCCCACGCAGCCCCTCGGTCCTCTTGTCCATGTAGAATCCATAGGTTCACTGGAAAAAAATGTCAACAAAAATCAGCCACAGAGCAGAAATGCACTGTTTTAAAAATGGCTGACAGTCGAAAAAGACACTCCCCCCAACCCTGTAATGCCATCCCACTATTATAATGAGATAGTCAAAATCTCACATAAGCCGAAAACTCACATAAGCCAAAATCTCACATAAGCCAAAATCTTAAGCACACAAACACAGATCTCAAGAAAAGTTAGTCAAAATCTGTCCTATCTGGCCTCCGGGGAGTTCAAGGGAAATCTCAAGAAAAAATAGGACATAGCAAGGATCTCACCGTGTGTACACACCTTAACTCACAGAATAAAGACAGCGAACAGTTTTTAATAATTTCTTTTAAAGTATCTTTATTCACGTATATATATTATTTTCTTTTTCACACGTTTTTCTGTCTCTAATAATTTTATATATCACTCTACATGACCCCTCAAAGATAAGGGGACATATAATACATCATATGTGATGACAATAAAGATATCTACATCACATATGGGTATTGGAATTTCTTTATTTTTACAAGATCATTAATAAAATTATGAACATGTTATTTCTAGTAAAGAAGAATTAATTTTCTCGTGGAAGGGAAAGAGTGCTGCTAACAAAAGTTGATTTCTTTTTTTCCTTGTCATATTTGTATATGTATATTTAAATGAACAAGCAGCACCACCCATATGCATTTGTGTTGAAATATTTGTGTGGTCAACACAAATTGTTATGCCATTAATATTCCCTACATAATATCATTCATTTAAAACCTGGTGCGGGAGTCTCTCTAACTCGAAATCTTATACACATAATGACACACATAGTGCGCCTTACACATTTGCTGCACATTATTAATGCATATATACACATGACACGCATAATGCCCCTTACACATATGCCGAACACTATTGCACAAACAACCCACTCACACACAGCACTCACACTGCCGCTAACACTGTGACCCCTGTCTGCTTGGACACAGATGTGTCCTCATAAATCTTGCCTCAATGCGCCATGCAGCAGGAGTTGCCTAGCATGAATCAGCTGGCAGCTCCCAACCAGCTCTGATAACATCGGGCACCTTTTTTTTTAATGAAAAATCATCTTATTTGCATTGCTATGTGGCTAGGACGCACAAGCAGCTTCTGCTGATTAAAATGATATACAGCATGCCTATATACTGTGTGCGACTGTAGCTGTATCTGCATACAAAATGCTACACACAGAATGTAGGCATGCCGCATATCATTTTAATCAGCAGAAGCTGCTGGTGCCCCTAGGCATATCAAATGCCCTAGGCAATTGCCTAGTTTGCCTATGCCTATGACCGGCTTTGAGTGTACTCATACACTGGCCCTCATTCCAAGTTGATCACATGTAGCAACTTTTTGCTGCTTGTGCGATCAACTAGACGCCACCTATGGGGGAGTGTATTTTAGCATAGCAGGGCTGCGATCGCTTGTGCAGCCATGATATGCTAAAAAAGTTTCCTGCAAAACGAAGACCAGGGTAAAAGTTACTTACCCTGTGCGATGGATCCAGTGACGAAGGCCCCGGGATTGATGTCAGACATCCACCCTCCAAATGCCTGGATCCGCCTGCATTCGCCTCACCATGCCTTGAAAACGGTCAGTTGCCGCACCGGAACGCCTCCCGCCTGTCAGTCTTCATGCCATCGCCGCTGCAATCACTTTCTGCGCTGGCGGCATTGCATTTTGGGTGCTGCGCAGTTCCGTCCCATTCGCACCGCAGCGAAGAACCACTGCGTGTGAACGGGTCGGAATGACCCTCACTGTACTATAATCATATGTCATACATGTATTGTGAGTGTCGGTATTTTGACCTTGTTGCCATTTTGACCGTCGGTCTATTGTTGTCGGAATTTTGACCATCGGTCAATTGTTGTCGGGATTTAAACCGTCGGGATTTTGATTATAGGTACTTCATACTAAACCCTTTTTTTGGTGCTAAACCCCAGTGTACTATTATTATTCTGTGACACTGCCGGCCAGATCGCAGTGTATAATCTCATACACATATTGTGCGACACTGTTGGTTAAATGAAACCGCAGTTTTCGATTACTATTTCTGAATCATACATGTATATTGTGACACTGTGGGTGAAGGTGGTACCACAGCAATATATTTTATTAGTTACTCTTATTGTGTGGCATTGTTGGTGAAATTAAAGGGCCAAATGTAATAGAGTGAGAGTTTAATTTTTTTTTAGATTTGGTAAGGTTTTGCAGTTTTTTTTAAAAGTGGCAATCAGTTACACAGCAAGATCAACCTGGTTTTGCAGTCTAAATGATTGAAACTTTAAAAAAAAGCTGAAAATCCTTACCAAATCTCTCACTTTCTGAAACTCTCACTCTATTACATTTGACCCCCAAGTGTTCGATTACTATTTCTGACTCACACACGTATTATGTGACACTGTAGGTGGTAAATTTTTTGTACAAATTGTGGTGTGTGATGTACCCCACTACGTTCGTGTTTGTTGATAAATATGGAGGACGAATTAATGAGAGGAGAGCAGAAAGAACATAGTCATGATGATAAAAGTCCGTTAACGTCATCTACTAAGGCCAGTGCCCAAGGGCATAAAGGGCTTAAGTCACGGCATGTAAAATAAAAAAAAGCAATTTAATTTTACAGTTGTAAAGAAAAAAACATCAAAAGGAAAGTTAGCTGCAGAGAAACATGAAAGTGGCAAGGAAAGACTCAGGTCTTGGCCTTTAACTTGTGGTTTAGCGACTCTCAGTGAGGTATTTCTTCTGCATTTCATGATGGTGCAAGAACATTTCACCCAGAGTATAGAAGAGGTGTCAAAAAAATAAAAACCATGAAGGCATGTGATCGGATGGTCCCGTACGAGAGCCCTCACCAATACGCGTCTCTTCCCCAGTTACAGAATGGAGTTTTAGGTCACATGGGACCTGGCCAATTAGGGGATTCCTGCTTACCATCAGAACCCGCCTGTTACTGACTCCACCCACTGCGCAGTGGGCGTGTACTATGCTGCCACCAACAGACTCCTACCCTGTCGTGGCATCTGGAACCACGTTTCTGCTCCGTATGCGTCGACACGCTGTCTTAGCACACCTGTGTGGTGTTGACAAATCCCCACTAGAAGCTTGACTAGGCCTCTACCCGGTAGCTGGCTGGAGGCGGAGCTTGTAGACGCTGGGTGCACCCTGGACAGACGGAAAATGGAGCTAGGTTTTGCCTAGCCCTGCAGGTCACAAGACGAAGCGGTCGTCTTGAGGCAGAAAATCTTTATTTGCCCAAAAATAGTTCTGAAAATAACTCAGCAATACAGGAAGATTTTTGGGGAAAAGGTATGGAGGAATCCAACAGCCTGCACAGCCATGGATTCCCCCTTCCTGGGACACACAACCAAGTAAGTGCATTTTCACATTAAATACACTTCAGATACATGTCTGTTTAAATACACTGAGCCTGTGCCCTGCACAGGCTCCACATACCCAGGCACTGCAGCTGGGGGATCTGCTATCCCCAGCTCAGTGCTTCACATCACAACATATATATTATTTTGTTTAAATACATTGTTTTGTTTTAAAGACTGTGCCCAGCGCCGAGCGCTGGGCTCCCCTAGCCCTGCAGCCTGGCTGCTAGGGTCTCCCAGTGCTGGAGGTATGGGGCTGGCTTCCCCCGTCCTCCAGCCGGGATCCGGTCTGAAGATCGACAGTGTCTAGGTCGACAATGTTTAGGTCGACCACTATAGGTCGACAGTCACTAGGTCGACATGGATGGAAGGTCGACAGGAAAAAAATCCTCATGTCGACCTTTAGACCTGTCGACCTAGCACATGTCGACCTAGAAACCCTGTCGACCTTCCATCCATGTCGACCTAGTGACTGTCGACCTATAGTGGTCGACCTAAACATTGTCGACATAGATATTGTCGATTTGATGAACCACACCCCCTCCAGCCTACCTGGACACTGCCTGCCACTGTGGTTCAGGGAGCGAGCTCTCTCTGTCCCCCCCAGTGCGGCACTCATTTGTTGGCCTCGCCGCAGCATGCAGCGCACCCTCCTTCTGAAACCCGGCGGCTCGGGATGCTCATCCCACCCGCTACGGCTCCATGCCTCTGGAGTTTAGCTCCCGGTCCCCAGTGTTCAGTCCCCTACACACACTTCCGCTGCTAGGGAGCCGGCTAGCCCGGTCCCCCATGAGCGGCACACCCCAACTGCAGCACAGCAGCCCGGGACACACCGTCCCGGCTGCCGCGGCTGGCCACCTCCGTAGCGCTGAGGCGGCCGTGGCTGGTCCCCAGCGGCAGTACATACACAGCGCTACAGTGGGAGTTGATCTCCCAGCTGCAGCGACTCCCCCCTCTCCCCCAGTACACACACACATGCTAGCACACCGGGGGCTCACTCACTGCCGCGGTCACCTGAGAGGTTCGGGACCATGGCGCAGACACTTAAAACATATTTTGAAACAGTTTTTAATTCTCGGCGCCAATACATTTTAAAGATGGTGCCTAATACCAGTGCACATTCATAAAGTGGCACCAAGCACCCATTGTCCCTCAGTATGGCACCAGGTGCTTAAGGGTTAACCCCTTTAGTGCTGTGGCCGCCAATGTCCATGTGGTCACCAGGGTCTCCGGCCACAAGGCAGTAGAACAAACTGAGCATTCAAAACCGTCACACACTCCTGAGGAACATTTAGGGGTGTAGTCATCAGCTATGTGTGAGTCTGACATTTCTCACACTTTCCTCATAGAGAAGCCTCCTTTCACCTCCTTCCACAATTAGTACAAGTAAAGATGGTGATTATGAGGGCATATTAGAAATTGAGGACTCATGTGTGGAAGTGGAACCGGATGAGGGGGATATGTGTGTACTACTATCTGACAGGGCTGTAACTAGGTGTGTGCGGAGGAGGAACCGCACATAGCGCCGCAGCACTTGTCAATTATCTGTTTTAATTGCATTCACTTGCAACTTCCTCCCTTTTTGAAGCCCAGCATCTCCTGACCGCACCTGTCTCCTACTCCCACCCCTTCTGTTGCTAATACCTATACAACATTCATGAGCTCAATTTGAGATTTTTTGTTATTCAGTCACACTGTCCTTTATTACATTTCAAGATGCTGACATACCCGGGATTCGAACCTATTGCCTGTGGGATTACAGTCATTGCATAGAAAGGTAGATAATTCTAAGCTAGAGAATTCTAACTATTTGAAGCTTACCTTGTACTTTGTGAAAAAATTATCAGCATTACAGTGGTCTGCGTAGTGTGTGGCTGCAAGAGATTGGATGTGTGGCTGCACACTACATACAGTAGATCTGCTCAATTGCAATGCTGATGATGTTTTTACAAAGTACCAGTAGCTTTGTACAGTGTTCATAGTTTTTATTCAGGATCTAATAGCTCAATGAGTAGGGTGTTTGATAAGAACTCAACAGGTTATAGGTTTGAATCCCGGGTATGGCAGTATATTGAAATGTGTTATTTAATAAAGGGTATTGTAACTGAATAACAACGACCTCTCAAGTTAAGTGCATGAATGCAGTATAAATTGTGTCCAAATCCATTTTCTTGCAGTGGTCTATAAATGTGTGTGTAATATATATATATATATATATATATATATATATAACAAATACTCTCCCTCTGCGCTTTTACACAACAAGAAAATGGGGGATATAGATATGGCTGCCCAAATTCCGCTAAGTCCCTTGTTAGGAGGGACTAAAAATAGAAATATGTAGCAATAGAGGAATAGGCGCCCTTGGGATATACTTCCTCCCAATAATAAATAGGATTCAGCAGGAATCTCTAGACGTGTATAAATATATGTTTGCTCAATATTTTAGAGCATAAAAATCACATTAACATGTTCCAAATAAAATGTATTAAAACATAAAAACTAGAGATGAGCGCCTGAAATTTTTCGGGTTTTGTGTTTTGGTTTTGGGTTCGGTTCCGCGGCCGTGTTTTGGGTTCGAACGCGTTTTGGCAAAACCTCACCGAATTATTTTTGTCGGATTCGGGTGTGTTTTGGATTCGGGTGTTTTTTTCAAAAAACCCTAAAAAACAGCTTAAATCATAGAATTTGGGGGTAATTTTGATCCCAAAGTATTATTAACCTCAAAAAACATAATTTACACTCATTTTCAGCCTATTCTGAACACATCACACCTCACAATATTATTTTTAGTCCTAAAATTTGCACCGAGGTCGCTGTGTGAGTAAGATAAGCGACCCTAGTGGCCGACACAAACACCGGGCCCATCTAGGAGTGGCACTGCAGTGTCACGCAGGATGTCCCTTCCAAAAAACCCTCCCCAAACAGCACATGACGCAAAGAAAAAAAGAGGCGCAATGAGGTAGCTGTGTGAGTAAGATTAGCGACCCTAGTGGCCGACACAAACACCGGGAAACACCGGGCCCATCTAGGAGTGGCACTGCAGTGTCACGCAGGATGTCCCTTCCAAAAAACCCTCCCCAAACAGCACATGACGCAAAGAAAAAAAGAGGCGCAATGAGGTAGCTGTGTGAGTAAGATTAGCGACCCTAGTGGCCGACACAAACACCGGGCCCATCTAGGAGTGGCACTGCAGTGTCACGCAGGATGGCCCTTCCAAAAAAACCTCCCCAAACAGCACATGACGCAAAGAAAAAAAGAGGCGCAATGAGGTAGCTGACTGTGTGAGTAAGATTAGCGACCCTAGTGGCCGACACAAACACCGGGCACATCTAGGAGTGGCACTGCAGTGTCACGCAGGATGTCCCTTCCAAAAAACCCTCCCCAAACAGCACATGACGCAAAGAAAAAAAGAGGCGCAATGAGGTAGCTGTGTGAGTAAGATTAGCGACCCTAGTGGCCGACACAAACACCGGGCCCATCTAGGAGTGGCACTGCAGTGTCACGCAGGATGTCCCTTCCAAAAAACCCTCCCCAATCAGCACATGATGCAAAGAAAAAGAAAAGAAAAAAGAGGTGCAAGATGGAATTATCCTTGGGCCCTCCCACCCACCCTTATGTTGTATAAACAAAACAGGACATGCACACTTTAACCAACCCATCATTTCAGTGACAGGGTCTGCCACACGACTGTGACTGATATGACGGGTTGGTTTGGACCCCCCCCAAAAAAGAAGCAATTAATCTCTCCTTGCACAAACTGGCTCTACAGAGGCAAGATGTCCACCTCATCTTCACCCTCCGATATATCACCGTGTACATCCCCCTCCTCACAGATTATCAATTCGTCCCCACTGGAATCCACCATCTCAGCTCCCTGTGTACTTTGTGGAGGCAATTGCTGCTGGTCAATGTCTCCGCGGAGGAATTGATTATAATTCATTTTAATGAACATCATCTTCTCCACATTTTCTGGATGTAACCTCGTACGCCGATTGCTGACAAGGTGAGCGGCGGCACTAAACACTCTTTCGGAGTACACACTTGTGGGAGGGCAACTTAGGTAGAATAAAGCCAGTTTGTGCAAGGGCCTCCAAATTGCCTCTTTTTCCTGCCAGTATAAGTACGGACTGTGTGACGTGCCTACTTGGATGCGGTCACTCATATAATCCTCCACCATTCTATCAATGTTGAGAGAATCATATGCAGTGACAGTAGACGACATGTCCGTAATCGTTGTCAGGTCCTTCAGTCCGGACCAGATGTCAGCATCAGCAGTCGCTCCAGACTGCCCTGCATCACCGCCAGCGGGTGGGCTCGGAATTCTGAGCCTTTTCCTCGCACCCCCAGTTGCGGGAGAATGTGAAGGAGGAGATGTTGACAGGTCGCGTTCCGCTTGACTTGACAATTTTGTCACCAGCAGGTCTTTCAACCCCAGCAGACCTGTGTCTGCCGGAAAGAGAGATCCAAGGTAGGCTTTAAATCTAGGATCGAGCACGGTGGCCAAAATGTAGTGCTCTGATTTCAACAGATTGACCACCCGTGAATCCTTGTTAAGCGAATTAAGGGCTGCATCCACAAGTCCCACATGCCTAGCGGAATCGCTCCGTGTTAGCTCCTTCTTCAATGCCTCCAGCTTCTTCTGCAAAAGCCTGATGAGGGGAATGACCTGACTCAGGCTGGCAGTGTCTGAACTGACTTCACGTGTGGCAAGTTCAAAGGGCATCAGAACCTTGCACAACGTTGAAATCATTCTCCACTGCACTTGAGACAGGTGCATTCCATCTCCTATATCGTGCTCAATTGTATAGGCTTGAATGGCCTTTTGCTGCTCCTCCAACCTCTGAAGCATATAGAGGGTTGAATTCCACCTCGTTACCACTTCTTGCTTCATGATGATGGCAGGGCAGGTTCAGTAGTTTTTGGTGGTGCTCCAGTCTTCTGTACGTGGTGCCTGTACGCCGAAAGTGTCCCGCAATTTTTCTGGCCACCGACAGCATCTCTTGCACGCCCCTGTCGTTTTTTAAAAAATTCTGCACCACCAAATTCAAGGTATGTGCAAAACATGGGACGTGCTGGAATTTGCCCATATTTAATGCACACACAATATTGCTGGCGTTGTCCGATGCCACAAATCCACAGGAGAGTCCAATTGGGGTAAGCCATTCCGCGATGATCTTCCTCAGTTGCCGTAAGAGGTTTTCAGCTGTGTGCGTATTCTGGAAAGCGGTGATACAAAGCGTAGCCTGCCTAGGAAAGAGTTGGCGTTTGCGAGATGCTGCTACTGGTGCCGCCGCTGCTGTTCTTGCGGCGGGAGTCCATACATCTACCCAGTGGGCTGTCACAGTCATATAGTCCTGACCCTGCCCTGCTCCACTTGTCCACATGTCCGTGGTTAAGTGGACATTGGGTACAACTGCATTTTTTAGGACACTGGTGAGTCTTTTTCTGACGTCCGTGTACATTCTCGGTATCGCCTGCCTAGAGAAGTGGAACCTAGATGGTATTTGGTAACGGGGGCACACTGCCTCAATAAATTGTCTAGTTCCCTGTGAACTAACGGCGGATACCGGACGCACGTCTAACACCAACATAGTTGTCAAGGACTCAGTTATCCGCTTTGCAGTAGGATGACTGCTGTGATATTTCATCTTCCTCGCAAAGGACTGTTGAACAGTCAATTGCTTACTGGAAGTAGTACAAGTGGGCTTACGACTTCCCCTCTGGGATGACCATCGACTCCCAGCGGCAACAACAGCAGCGCCAGCAGCAGTAGGCGTTACACGCAAGGATGCATCGGAGGAATCCCAGGCAGGAAAGGACTCGTCAGACTTGCCAGTGACATGGCCTGCAGGACTATTGGCATTCCTGGGGAAGGAGGAAATTGACACTGAGGGAGTTGGTGGGGTGGTTTGCGTGAGCTTGGTTACAAGAGGAAGGGATTTACTGGTCAGTGGACTGCTTCCGCTGTCACCCAAAGTTTTTGAACTTGTCACTGACTTATTATGAATGCGCTGCAGGTGACGTATAAGGGAGGATGTTCCGAGGTGGTTAACGTCCTTACCCCTACTTATTACAGCTTGACAAAGGGAACACACGGCTTGACACCTGTTGTCCGCATTTCTGGTGAAATACCTCCACACCGAAGAGCTGATTTTTTTGGTATTTTCACCTGGCATGTCAACGGCCATATTCCTCCCACGGACAACAGGTGTCTCCCCGGGTGCCTGACTTAAACAAACCACCTCACCATCAGAATCCTCCTGGTCAATTTCCTCCCCAGCGCCAGCAACACCCATATCCTCCTCATCCTGGTGTACTTCAACACTGACATCTTCAATCTGACTATCAGGAACTGGACTGCGGGTGCTCCTTCCAGCACTTGCAGGGGGCATGCAAATAGTGGAAGGCGCATGCTCTTCACGTCCAGTGTTGGGAAGGTCAGGCATCGCAAACGACACAATTGGACTCTCCTTGTGGATTTGGGATTTCAAAGAACGCACAGTTCTTTGCGGTGCTTTTGCCAGCTTGAGTCTTTTCAGTTTTCTAGCGAGAGGCTGAGTGCTTCCATCCTCATGTGAAGCTGAACCACTAGCCATGAACATAGGCCAGGGCCTCAGCCGTTCCTTGCCACTCCGTGTGGTAAATGGCATATTGGCAAGTTTACGCTTCTCCTCCGACAATTTTATTTTAGGTTTTGGAGTCCTTTTTTTTCTGATATTTGGTGTTTTGGATTTGACATGCTCTGTACTATGACATTGGGCATCGGCCTTGGCAGACGACGTTGCTGGCATTTCATCGTCTCGGCCATGACTAGTGGCAGCAGCTTCAGCACGAGGTGGAAGTGGATCTTGATCTTTCCCTAATTTTGGAACCTCAACTTTTTTGTTCTCCATATTTTATAGGCAGAACTAAAAGGCACCTCAGGTAAACAATGGAGATGGATGGATTGGATAGTTTACTAGTATACAATTATGGACGGACTGCCACGGTTAGGTGGTATAAAAAAACCACGGTTAGGTGGTATATATTATAATAATAATACAATTATGGATGGACGGACTGCCTGCCGACTGCCGACACAGAGGTAGCCACAGCCGTGAACTACCGCACTGTACACTGGTTGATAAAGAGATAGTAGTATACTCGTAACAACTAGTATGACACTATGACGACGGTATAAAGAATGAAAAAAAAACCACGGTTAGGTGGTATATATTATAATAATAATACAATTATGGATGGACGGACTGCCTGCCGACTGCCGACACAGAGGTAGCCACAGCCGTGAACTACCGCACTGTACACTGGTTGATAAAGAGATAGTAGTATACTCGTAACAACTAGTATGACACTATGACGACGGTATAAAGAATGAAAAAAAAACCACGGTTAGGTGGTATATATTATAATAATAATACAATTATGGATGGACGGACTGCCTGCCGACTGCCGACACAGAGGTAGCCACAGCCGTGAACTACCGCACTGTACACTGGTTGATAAAGAGATAGTAGTATACTCGTAACAACTAGTATGACACTATGACGACGGTATAAAGAATGGAAAAAAAACCACGGTTAGGTGGTATATATTATAATAATAATACAATTATGGATGGACGGACTGCCTGCCGACTGCCGACACAGAGGTAGCCACAGCCGTGAACTACCGCACTGTACACTGGTTGATAAAGAGATAGTAGTATACTCGTAACAACTAGTATGACACTATGACGACGGTATAAAGAATGGAAAAAAAACCACGGTTAGGTGGTATATATTATAATAATAATACAATTATGGATGGACGGACTGCCTGCCGACTGCCGACACAGAGGTAGCCACAGCCGTGAACTACCGCACTGTACACTGGTTGATAAAGAGATAGTAGTATACTCGTAACAACTAGTATGACACTATGACGACGGTATAAAGAATGGAAAAAAAACCACGGTTAGGTGGTATATATTATAATAATAATACAATTATGGATGGACGGACTGCCTGCCGACTGCCGACACAGAGGTAGCCACAGCCGTGAACTACCGCACTGTACACTGGTTGATAAAGAGATAGTAGTATACTCGTAACAACTAGTATGACACTATGACGACGGTATAAAGAATGGAAAAAAAACCACGGTTAGGTGGTATATATTATAATAATAATACAATTATGGATGGACGGACTGCCTGCCGACTGCCGACACAGAGGTAGCCACAGCCGTGAACTACCGCACTGTACACTGGTTGATAAAGAGATAGTAGTATACTCGTAACAACTAGTATGACACTATGACGACGGTATAAAGAATGGAAAAAAAACCACGGTTAGGTGGTATATATTATAATAATAATACAATTATGGATGGACGGACTGCCTGCCGACTGCCGACACAGAGGTAGCCACAGCCGTGAACTACCGCACTGTACACTGGTTGATAAAGAGATAGTAGTATACTCGTAACAACTAGTATGACACTATGACGACGGTATAAAGAATGGAAAAAAAACCACGGTTAGGTGGTATATATTATAATAATAATACAATTATGGATGGACGGACTGCCTGCCGACTGCCGACACAGAGGTAGCCACAGCCGTGAACTACCGCACTGTACACTGGTTGATAAAGAGATAGTAGTATACTCGTAACAACTAGTATGACACTATGACGACGGTATAAAGAATGGAAAAAAAACCACGGTTAGGTGGTATATATTATAATAATAATACAATTATGGATGGACGGACTGCCTGCCGACTGCCGACACAGAGGTAGCCACAGCCGTGAACTACCGCACTGTACACTGGTTGATAAAGAGATAGTAGTATACTCGTAACAACTAGTATGACACTATGACGGTATAAAGAAAGAAAAAAAAATACCACGGTTAGGTGGTATATATTGTAATACAATTATGGATGGACGGACTGCCTGCCGAGTTCCGACTGCCGACACAGAGGTAGCCACAGCCGTGAACTACCGCACTGTACTGTGTCTGCTGCTAATATAGACTGGTTGATAAAGAGATAGTATACAATACATACAACAATATACTACTATACTGGTGGTCAGGCACTGGTCACCACTAGTCACACTGGCAGTGGCACTCCTGCAGCAAAAGTGTGCACTGTTTAATTTTAAATTAATATAATATTATGTACTCCTGGGGGCTCCTGCTATAACAACCTGCAGTGCTCCCCAGTCTCCCCCACAATTATTATAAGCTTTGCCTTTTATACATTGATGTGCAGCACACTGGGCTGAGCTGAGTGCACACAGACTGAGTCACACTGTGTGACTGGCTGCTGCTGTGTATCGTTTTTTTTCAGGCAGAGAACGGATATAGCAGAGAACGGATATATATTAAAATAAATAAAAGTTAACTAACAACAACTGCACTGGTCACTGTGGTAAACTCTGTCTGACTCTGCACAATCTCTCTCTCTCTTCTAATCTAATTTCTAATGGAGAGGACGCCAGCCACGTCCTCTCCCTATCAATCTCAATGCACGTGTGAAAATGGCGGCGACGCGCGGCTCCTTATATAGAATCCGAGTCTCGCGAGAATCCGACAGCGTCATGATGACGTTCGGGCGCGCTCGGGTTAACCGAGCAAGGCGGGAGGATCCGAGTCTGCTCGGACCCGTGAAAAAAACATGAAGTTCGTGCGGGTTCGGTTTCAGAGAAACCGAACCCGCTCATCTCTAATAAAAACACAAGCAATGGTACAGAGAATTAAGTATCCATCCTTAACAAATGACACCGAACAATTATACAGAGGACAAGTAGAATAACTTTTACAGACTCCTTCCTCTTCCTTATAGCAAGTTTGGAGATTGGTGTAAAAAAATTGAAAAACCCGGGTTTTTCTATTTGTTACACCAATCTCCAAACTTGCTATAAGGAGAAGGAGGAGTCTGTAAAAGTTATTCTACTTGTCCTCTGTATAATTGTTCGGTGTCATTTGTTAAGGATGGATACTTAATTCTCTGTACCATTGCTTGTGTTTTTATGTTTTAATAAATTTTATATGGAACATGTTAATGTGATTTTTATGCTCTAAAATATTGAGCAAACATATATTTATACACGTCTAGAGATTCCTGCTGAATCCTATTTATTATTGGGAGGAAGTATATCCCAAGGGCGCCTATTCCTCTATTGCTACATATATATATATATATATATATATATATATATATATATACACATACATACAGGGCCGGTGCTCTGGTGTTTAGCGCCTCCCTGCAAACTATAAATTTGCGCCCTCTCTCCAATACTTAATAAGGGGACAGCGCGTGCTTTCAAAAAGGGGTTGTGGTATCACAAGGAATGGGCATGGCCATACAATAGTACCCCAATTCAAAATACGCCACAGTTTTATTGTCATTACACAGCATGTAGTGCCCCTATTTCATATTACACCACACAGTACGGCCGCACATTCACATTATACTACACAGTAGTGCCCCTTATACACAATGCCCATGGCAGCAGTGCTGCTTATTCACATATTAATGGCCACAGTATCAGTGCCACTTATACACATAATAATGCCCACAGTACCTGTGCCACTTATACACATAATAATGGCCACAGTATCAGTGCCGCTTATACACATAATGATGGCCACAGTATCAGTGCTGCTTATACACATATTAATGGCCACAGTATCAGTGCCGCTTATACACATAATAATGGCCACAGTATCAGTGCCGCTTATACACATATTAATGGCCACAGTATCAGTGTCGCTTATACACATAATAATGGCCACAGTATCAGTGCCGCTTATAAACATATTAATGGCCACAGTATCAGTGCCGCTTATACACATAATAATGGCCACAGTATCAGTGGCACTTATACACATAATAACTCCCATGGTAGCAGTGCCACTTATACACATAATGCCCACGGGAGCAGTGCCACTTATACACATGCCCACGGTAGCAGTGCTGCTTATACACTTGCCCACGGAAGCAGTGACGATTATACACATGCCCACGGTAGCAGTGCTGCTTATACACATGTCCACGGTAGCAGTGTTGCTTATACACATGCTCCTGGTAGCAGTGCCGCTTATATACATACCCACGGTAGCAGTGCTGCTTATAGACATAATAATGCCCACGGTAGCAGTGCCGCTTATACACATAATAATGCCCACAGCAGAAGTGCCTCTTATACACATAATAATGCCCATGGTAGCAGTGCTGCTTATATACATGGCCACGGTAGCAGTGCCGCTTATACACATAATAATGCCCACAGCAGAAGTGCCTCTTATACACATAATAATGCCCATGGTAGCAGTGCCGCTTATATACATGGCCACGGTAGCAGTGCCGCTTATACACATGCCTGTGGTAGCAGTGCCGCTTATACACATAATAATGCCCACGGTAGCAGTGTCTCTTATACACATAATAATGCCCACAGTAGCAGTGCCACTTAAACACAAGCCCACTGTAACAGTGCCGCTTATACACAATCCCACGGTAGCAGTGCCGCTTATACACAAGCCCACTGTATCAGTGCTGCTTATACACATGCCTATGGTAGCAGTGCCACTTATACACATGCCCACGGTAGGAGTGCCGCTTATACACAAGCCCACAGTAGCAGTGCTGCTTACACACAAGCCCACGGTAGCAGTGCTGCTTATACACATGCCCACGGTAGCAGTGCCGCTTATACACATGTCCACTGTATCAGTGCCGCTTATACACATGCCTACGGTAGCAGTGCCGCTTATGCACATGCCTACGGTAGGAGTGCCGCTTATACACAAGCCCATGGTAGCAGTACTGCTTATACACAAGCCCACGGTAGCAGTGCTGCTTAGAAAATAGTCAGAAAAATTTAAAGCACACACTTCCAACAGAAGCATTCATAAAGGACAATAGAGAACAAGGTTTTTAAAGAGTTAAACCTGCTGTTGTGTTGGGCTGAATTTATTCCTTGGGGTTAATACCCCGTGATTTATCTTTTTCTATTTTAGTCATTCATGCAGTTAGCCCATCAGAATTTACATTTTTATGTGTATATTAATACTGGATGCACTTTAGCACTTTTTCACTTGTACACGATTGATTGTATATTTACTTTGGTATTCCCTCCCCTTTCCTAGTACGGCTGTCCTGGAAACTGTTGAGGTGTGGTTGCTTAGCAACAATGGAAGCAGACATAGGCTGCGTCATAACAGCTTCCCATGTGACCGGAACTTTCTTTCTCTGGCACAGGGCACCAAAAAGTCTAGTTACGGCTCTGCTATCTGACACTCAGGATGTTGATGATGTTGTTTGTGTAAGTCAGCCACCAGTGGCTACAGTTCTTGCCTATGATCATTGTGATGATTGTGCATAAGACCAAAAAAAGCCACCTTATGGGTGTGTAATTTTTTTTACCCAAAGCCTGACAATGTTTGTGAAGGCATCTGCTCCATTTGTGAGGCCAAAGTTAGTAGAGGTAGGGTAGTTAGGCAACTCCTCGATGTTACATCATTTGTGGAGACTTCATAAAATTTATTGTACAAGTTAATAATGTAATTAACACCCTCATCATCAACCTCCTCATTAGTGATCGGAGGCAGTCCTTTCAAAAATGTGTTTTGTGGGGGCCATAACAAATCAAGCACTTCAGCGACAAAAGTGTCAATCCCTGTCACTGAAGTGCTTGGTTTGTTAAACTGTGCATGCCCTTTTTAATATCCAACATAAGGGTGAAAGGGAAGGCCCAAGGACAATTACATCTTGCACCACTTTTCATTTCTGCATTGCTGTGTGGCAATGTTTCATAGATGTGCTATAAACTGTTGTGTGTTTGTGCCGCAGCTGTGTTGGTTAGTAACCAGCCGGCTAACTACAGCCTTAGGCCTAAAATGGATAAAAACAATATTGTGAGCTATGAGGTGGTCAAAATTGACTGTAAATGACTGCAAATGAATGTGATTGAAGTTAATACTGTAGGAACTGTTGACAAAAGTACAGATCCAAAACCAAAACACACAAGGGCAGTTTTGGCAAAACCAAATACAGATCCAAAACACGAGGGAGATATAGATCCAACACCAAAACACGGGGGTCGGCGCACATCTCTAGGCAAAATATATGGAAGCAAAGTGTGTTTAGCTATTCAGAAGGTCTGCAGCGGTTCCCTTGTCTTCCTGGGGGATTTTAACTTTGTTCTAGATCTTAAACTTGATAAATCTTATAAGCCCTCTAATACCTCTCTTATTTATGTTCCTTTTTTAGTATTCTGCAACGTTCTGGTGGAATTCGATTTATATGATGCTTGATGGGTTCAGAATCCTACTGGTTAGGATTAAACCTATTTCTCACAGGTCCACAGTTCTTATTCCCACATAGATCTTCTACTACTGGATAAATGGACATTACAACATTCTGGTCCGTTAGATATATTACCCATTTCATGGTCCCCCTACTGTGGTCATTGTCTCTGAGGATTGTATGCCCTCACGCTCATGGATATTGTCCCTGCATCTATTGGCAGATCCTATTACGAAACAAGCCATAGTGGTTAGTATATCAATGTATTAGAACACTAACTCTCCATCTGACACATCTACCTTAAATTTCTGGTGTGCCCTTAAGGTGGGTCTGCTATTCAAGTAAGAGCTAGATGATCAAAACAGTATAGTCAGTTACAGGCAGACCTGAAGGCAAAGCTTTAGGTTCTTCAGGACCATAATAAACTTCATCCTTCTAATGATCTCCGGAAAGAGCTCTCTTCTGTACGAAGCCAACTGCAGAAGCATTCTTTCCTCATCTGGAGTAAAGATCGCTAACCCATCTGATATTGCAAATAAGTTCGCCAGTTAATGTTCTCAGAATCCTTCTGTTTCTTCTGTTGCTTCTTTCCTGTCTGATATTGGCTAGCCCTCCTTGACTAAAGACCAATTGACCGATTTAAACACCCTGTGGACCTCGCAAGAGGTAGAGACTGCCATTAAGTCCCTTCAATGTTCGAAGGTGCCAGGACCGAATAGTTTTATTAATGACTTTTACAAAATTATTATCCTGTTGCACTCCTTAATGGTGATGTTAAACTTATGCCAAGCTTATCGCTACTTAACTCACTCCTGTTCTTCGTTCTTTGGAACTTTGCAATACTTGTTGCTGGATCCTGTACTATATTCTTCCCCTTTCCCTGTTCCTAGTTTTTTGATTTTGTGCCCTACCCTTGAAAATTTTAAATAAACATTATTGATGATAAAAAAATACACAATACACATTACATGCAAATGCTCTTATTTGTCAATTTAGGGCATTCATAGTTGCTTGGTCACACCCTGTTTGAGAAATGGCCTCAGAATATCAATTGCATTACTTCAGAGACCATACTATGACTTCACTTTAGGAAAAGCCCCTCCTTCACTTAAAATGTAAATTTTTTTTTCACACATAAAAAATTGTGATTATACATATAACTGCACGAATGATGCAATAAAAAAAAAAAAAAAAAAAAAACTTGAAAGGACAGACTGTTGACCTATGAGTACCCTTCCCTTTGGACTCTATGCCCCTACCCCTGATTCTTTTTGGAAAGCATGGGCAGGGAAACATCTTCTCTTCTTGGGAAGACCTCCACATTATGAGGGATCAGCAGCTTCACAGGTAAGATGCTGCAGACTGTTACCCCTGTTTCAGTAGCTCGTTCCTAACCTGCTGTGAAAATAAATGTCAGTGTGTAACAGTCCGACTGGACAGGGACGTATTTAAGCCCAGAAGGTGGTGTCAGTGTGCAATGCCCATATCTTTGTGCAACGGGGCTAATCCTTACTCATACCCCCCAATATTTAGAGGGGGAAGCCTTTGCGTGTCCATAAAAGGGGGCATGGCATCAAGGAAAGGGGGTGTGGATTCACAGGAGTGCCACGTTCGCATGCATACAGCATCTATTCACCGCAAAGCAGAAAGTGACAGGGAGCTTCCTAACTGCCCGGGACACTGGCCCATGGGTGGGACAGTGAGACAGTCCTAGAAAAACGTGACTGTTCCATGAAAATCTGGACTGTTGGGAGGTATGCCTACATTCTGTGGCCAGGTATCATCTTCCCAGTGATGTTTGGTAAGATGGTGCATGTTCAGAAGTCAGCAAAAGCTGTGGCACAGTGCCAGAGCCTTTGCCTCAAATGTGCAATGCCATCTCTCTGAAGTTATTATTGGAAAGATAGCACCAGTCACAGCACAACCTGCACCCATTATAGATACGCCTATGTTAACTCACTGATAAAGTAACACCAGTCTAATCCTATGGAACAGAAAGAGGTGAGTATAATGCAGTTTGGGTGTTTACGAGGCATGTTCCTGGGATATGACACTGTAGCTGCATCCCGGTGTTACTGCTAATGCCCCTTTTCTCTGGCCTGGCAGGGGGAAAATATACTGTGCATGTTGGCTGCAGGGAATATTTATAACCAAGTGTACATAACAACATGGACTAGGATACAGACATCGTGAATATACAGCTTTTTATTTATTGAATTCTGTAAGCTTACTAGAGTCATATTTGCCGACTTTCTAGCTGCCGTCTCTGGGAGGGGCAGCCAAGTCGGCACAGCAGGGGGGGGGGGCGTGGCGTGGCATGCCTTGATGACGTGACTGCACAATCGAGTAATTGTAGCACACAATGCCAAGTATTACCAGCATTGTGGGGCCGGGGTCGGGGCCATGATGACGCAAATTGCATAATTGGACCCCCGTAATGCCCACTTTGTTCTTTGGTGTCGGTTTCATTGGTGACATGGGGGAGATGCAGGGGGCTGTGGGCAGGTGGTGCAGGTCGGGAGATTTGCTTGCTTTTTCGGGAGGCTGGTAGCGCTACCCAATTTTCGGGAGCCTCACGGCAGTTCTGGGAGGGCAGGCAAGTAAGACTGGAGATCTACTAGGGTGAAGCAAGGCACAACAACCCTCCTCCCAAAGGACAAGATCCTAACAGCACTGTATGTTACCAGGATACATGCAAAACTAACTCCTCATACTTGGCGTAGTATACTATCCTAACTATGGCCTAACAGTCTCTCTGTGTAGTGTCAACCTTCCTGGTGGCCAAGGGGAATGGAGGGCACTGGTGGGCACACTTACCAGATTGTCCTAGAGATTGCAAAGTTTTCTTCCTTCTTCTTCCAGGTGTTTTTAAAACTTTTTACCAGGGCCGGTTCTAGACCTTGTGGTGCCCAGGGCGAAAGTATCCTTTGGCGCCCCAGCCCCAACATGTAAAACAGGGTTACTGTGTTACCGAGGGCGCATGTAAAATAATAGGGGCATGGCTTCATAGGGAAGGGGCGTGGCCCCTGTAGTTGTGCCCCCTGTAGATTTGCTCCCAGTAGTTATGCCCCCAGTAAATGTGCCCTCAGTAGAGATGACCCTGTAGTTATGCCCCCTTAGATGTCCCCCCAGTAGAAATTTACCCCCATTAGATGTGCCCCCTAGTAGAGATACCCCTGTAGTTATGACCCCTTAGATGTGTCCCCATTAGATGTGCAGCCAGTAAAGATGCCCCTGTAGTTATGGCCCCTTAGATGTGCCGCCAATAGAGATGCCCCCTTGTAGCGCCGCTTACAAACACTTAAAACAACAACAAAAAACCCAATACTTACCAGCTCCACTCCTGCTTCCCGATCGCTGTAGCCACTGCTGCTCCATCTCTGGCCGGCGGCGGCTCCTTTCTATGGGAAAGACGTCATGACCTCTAGTGTCTATCTGAAAATGGAGCTGGCTGCAGCGGACGCCCACACTGCCCATTGCGCTTGCTGCAGCCGGAGTGCGGGATGCGGGGTGAGGGTGGACGGGCCTGCCCGCCTTGCTCGCCCGTGCCTAGTTCCGTTCCTGGTTTCTTCACAGTTGCGTCTTTCATTTAGTGTTTAAGACCCCTGAACCTTGGCATCATAGGCAAAGAACTTCATCCAACGTAAGCACCTGATCTGATGAAAATTGGTATCCACTAGCTCAATGGGCGTGTAATGAGAGGCAGGTTTTTCTTTTAACAGCAGTTAAACTGAAAAACGGTTCTTGCATGTGCACTGCAATGGAGACTGGCCCAAAAGAGCAATAAGTAACTGTTACAAGTATGGGCTGGTATCTCTCAGCTGCCTCGAGCAAGCTATTTTTTTAAAAGGTTTAATGGTGAGGCAAATAATGATAAATAGGCCCCAGACACAATATTTGAAAATGGTAAGTGGCAAATCATGGGTGGATACTGACTGCAGAGATAAAATTTACCTGCAATCCTGTGATGCAATTGCCTATACTAGGCTAGGAGTGAGTAGGGAAGCAGTTAGAAATATATCTTGGCTGAACTTCAAAGTAGGGCCGTATTAAGAGCTGGGGGGGGGGGGGGGCATGTAAATGAGATAAACCATTAGATATATAATGGTTATGGGCCCTACACACTGGAAGATAACACTGAACGATATGAACGTTCTCGTTCATTAACGAATAAGTACTCGTTCATATCGTTCAGTGTGGAAGCACCAACAATGAACGATGCGCAGCCCCGCGCTTGTTTATCGTTGGTGCTCAGTCGCTTATGCATGCAGGCCAATCTCGTCCATATTAGCATGCACTGCTATGGAGCTGGGTGACGGGGGGGGAGTGGGTGACGGGGGGTCTTAGGTTTATGCACCACCAGGGGAGGTTAGGGTTAGGCTGTGGTGGTGGTAGGGGGGGAGGTTTGGGTTAGGCTGTGGTGGTGGTGGGGGGGGGGGGGGAGGTTTGGGTTAGGTTGCAGGGAAGGGGGGTTAGATTTAGGCACCACTGGGAGGAGATTAGGGTTAGGCACTAAGGGGGGAGGTTAGGGTTAGGCTGCAGGAAGGGAGGGTTAGGGGATAAGGGAGAGTTGGTGACATACTCACCTCGCCCCTGTCGGCATCCTGTCCGCTGGTCAAACATACTGAACCCAGTAATGAAAATAATATATGTTGATGTACTGAACAAACTGACTTCAAAGTACAGTTGTATATAGTGATACTAATGACACAATATTGATGTTTGATGATGAAGTCAGTGTGTATAGATGGCTTGCTATAGGATATTAGTGGATGGAGAGAATGTTCTGTATTACATGAAGTTCTGTTGACAATCTCATGAAATTCTGTATTTTTTTCATATTTATTATCTGTTGCGTTTGTATTTCATAACAATTCCTCACGGTAGAAACATCCAGCACTTTCGGTGGTGACGTAGCACTGAATAGCAATTTCTGGAGTGTTCTGTAGGACTTCAGACATATTGAATGTGGACACAGTGACACACATGCTGTGCAGTCCCCTGCATCATGATAAATGTTGTGGGGCAGGTGGGTGTTTCCTACTCCTTTAAGTATGAATGTTACTATGACATTATAACCAAGCCAAATACTAGAAGTTGGGTTCTCTGTTACCAGTATATGAGTACACATTGTAGGGTTACTATATATTCAGGATGATTACATAGGAACCTGATAGTTTTTTATTGTTCAAAAATAAATTTTACAGCATTCATTTCTTAGCCATAAATGTCATTTGATCTGGTGCTTCATATATAAAGCTAAACTGTGTATAGTAAATAGCTAAAATATTTGATACTAGTCTGTAGACCTCATTTAAAGAATGTTGTAAAATCTGCAAGCTAATTGGGAACTAATTGTACATTGGATGCTCATTTACAGTACAACATCCATAAAATTAAATTTCACTTCTGGTTGTCACAGCAGAAAGACAGGTTTCTTTCTGTCACGCAACAAGTGAAAGACTTCCCACAATCCCCAGTGTTTCCAGGAAACCTAGGTTTTTGTCACACAACAAGTGTAGGACTTCCCACAATTCCCACTAGTTCCAGCACAGCCCTAGTTTTGCCATTGGAAATCATTTCAGAATGGCTATTTTTGTAGGACTGAATTCTAGTGCATAAAAAATAAAGGCAAAGGCTTCTTTGAAATTTTTTAGGGGGTTATTCATGTTTGTTAGCCATCCAAAAAAGCACATGAATGGGAAAAAAACCATGCTGCACTGCAGGTGGGGCAGATGTAACATGTGCAGAGAGATTTAGATTTGGGTGGGTTATATTAATTTTGAGCATGGTAATACTGGCTGCTTAATTTTTATACTGCAATTTAGATTTCAATTTGAATACACCCCACCCAAATCTAACTCTCTGTGCACATGTGATGGTGGGTACACACTAAGCGATTTTGTAAACAATATCGCTCATTTCTACTCTCTTGAGCGATATCGCCCAGTGTGTATGCTGCCAGTAATGGGCGATGCGCACTTCCAGGGGTTGTTAACGATCCCCGCTGTCGCCAGTACATGCAGCTCAATTTAACTATATCGTCAGATGCTGCATGTTCGACCCGTCCGCGGCAATATCGCATAGTGTGATGGCACTATGTTGGCGGCCTGGCCTGGGAGGGGAAAAACTATGCAATTTTGCTCATAGAGCGTATCACATAGTGTGTACCCACCATTACATTTGCCCCACCTGCAGTGCAACATGGTTTTGCCGATTCGTTTGCTTTTTTTGGTTTGCTAACAAACCTGAATAAGGCCCTTAGTCTCTTTAGAGAGACAGAGAGATACAGTATCAGGGAGAGAGGGAGAGACAGTTTGAGGGAGAGAGAGTTTCAGAGAGAGAGAGAGAGAGAGAGAGACAGACAGACACAGTGTCAGGGTGAGAGAGAGACAGTGTCAGGGAGAGAGAGAGACACAGTGTCAGGGAGAGAAATATAGAGAGTGACAGTGTCAGGGAGAAAGAGACAGTGTCAGGTAGAAAGATAGAGGTTTACAGTGTCAGAAAGAGAGTGTGTGTCTGGGAGAGAAAGAGACAGTGTCAGGAAGAGATAGAGACAGTGTCAGGGAGAGAAATATAGAGAGAAACAGCGTCAGGGAGAAATAGACAGCGTCAGGGAGAGACATAGTATGTGAAAAAGAGAGTGTGTCAGGGGGAGAGAGACAGTGTCAGGGAGGGAGAGAGACAGTGTCAATGAGAAAGAGACAGTGTCAGGGAGAAAGAGAGAGGCAGTGTCAGGAAGAAAGTGAGAGAGACTGTGTCTGGGAGAGAGTGGGAGTGTGTCAGGAAGAGAGTGAGAGTGTCATCAGGGAGAGAGACTATTAGGGAGAGAGAAAGAGAGAGGGAGGAGCAAGAGGGGGGGAGAGGGAGGGGGAGCGAGCACTACATGACTTCTTCAGAGGTCTCTGATGGGGCAGGCACTTCCCAACATTAGGCCCCACCCCCTAAATACCTGTAAATCGCAGGACTCTGAGCCAGCCAAGTAGCCCCCCTTGCTGCACTCTCCATGCGGCTGCGCTGCCTTGGGGGAACGAGTGTTAGTGATATCAGTGGTGGGCGTTCTTAGTAGGGGGGGATGAATGAGAAATACGGACCTTGTGGGAAGCCCATGAATGGATGCAGGGGGAACAGTGGGCCCTCGAAGCAGCCTGGCCCCCACAGCAGCTGCACCCCCTGCACCCTCGATAGGTACGCCAGTGCTGTAAACAACCAACCAGGTATTAGAATGGATCAATTTTGTGCAAGTTGGACTAATGATAATATCTTCTTGGTATGAATGCATAAAGCTGCCAATACACAGGCAGCCCAGGAGGAACTTCCATACCATCATGGGTGGAATGGAGGGAATCTATTACAGTTAGGATTGGTTTTCAACATATACTCATGCTCAGTGTGTGTAGCAGTCAAACAGGGAAGGCAACATCAAGGTCAGCTCAACGCCATGGGTCCAGCAATTGAGCAAAAGAGGATGATCCAGTGTGTCACTGTAACAACCTTGCTTTAGTTGTGATGGCATTCCCTGCAACTACTGTGTAACTATTCTGTATATGTGATGCTTCCGTACGTTTATCACCTTGCACTTATTACTGCTTTATCACTTCTGTATCCCTTCTCTAGGCTAAAACATCTGCCCCAAAGTGCTTAATTCATGTTTGCGATTTTCTAGGGTATGGAATTGCTAATGTTAGCAAGTGAAATAAAAAGAGATGCCCACCGGAGCCATCGCAAGCTCATTTGCAATTGCTTACATATTCACAGCCTGCACACAATAATGAGGAACATCAGATCTAAGCTTTGCCCTATGGCTACGCATACTGGGCACTGTAGTAGCAACTCAACCACCATGTTTTTGCACGTACGAGATCACAGCTGACAGCAGTTACACACCCAGGAAACAGCCATGACCAGTGGCGTAACTAGAAGTTTTTCTCCCCCAAGCCAAAAAATTCTTCGGCGTCCCCCCCCCCCCCCAATCCCCTATCCCCCATAATTGGCACTATGAAAGGGACAAACATGCGCGCGCCGAAGGCACGCGCCGACAAAAAGGGTGTGTGGCTTCGTTGGAATGGGCGTGGCTTTGCATAAAGGGGGGTGGTATTGCAGGAAAAGACTTCCTTATACCCCAGTTTAGCAACCTGCACGCCCAGACGTTAGCCACCACTGGAAAGAAAAATAATCCTGATTCATGCCCCTTACATTATTTGTCATTTTTCCTCCTTATAGTAATGCCCAGTATACATTATGCCACATACTGCAATGGCCCTTAGACATTATTCCACGCACAATAATGCACATGACACAATATGCACACACCATAATGCCCCCGACACATTATGCCACACACCGTAATGCCTGTGACACATTATGCCACACACCGTAATGCCTGTGACACATTATGCCACACACCGTAATGCCTGTGACACATGACGACAGGAATCGCAATGCCCGTTATACATTATGCTACACACTGCAATGCCCCTGATACATTATAGCACATACAATGTCTGTGACACATTATGCCACGCACCGTAATGCCTGTGACACATTATGCCACACACCGTAATGCCTGTGACACATGACGACAGGAATCGCAATGCCTGTTATACATTATGCTACACACTGCAATGCCCCTGATAGATTATAGCACATACAATGCCTGTGACACATTATGACACACACTGCAATGACCCTGAGACATTATACCACATACCACAATGCCCGTTATATAGTATACAACACACAGTAATGCCCGACACATTATGACACATACCGCAATGTCCGTGATACATTATGCCACACACTGCAATGACCCTGAGACATTATACCACATATCACAATGCCCGTGATATAGTATACCATACACCATAATACCTGTGACACATACCGCAATGCCCGTTATACATTATGCCACACTGCAATGCCCCTGAGACATTATACCACGTACCACAATGCACGTGATATAGTATGCCACACACCGTAATGCCTGTGACACATTATGAGACACACCGCAATGTCCGGTATACATTATGCCACACACCGTAATGCCCATTACACATTAAGTCCTACAGTAAGGCTTCTAATTACTTTTAAATTACCTGCTCGTTGCCAGGGGTTTCATGCTCTTGGTTCCATGCACGGTGCCAGGAGTTTTCATGCTCAGGGTGTCATGCTCGTTGCCAGGTGTTTCATGCACTGGGTGTCATGCTCGTTGCCTGGAGTTTCATGCACTGGGTGTCATGCTCGTTGCTAGGGGGTAGTGCTTGTTGCTACTGCTAGGGCTGTGCTCCCAGTGCCACATATGTCCCCAGTGCCACATATTCCCCCACGGTGCCAGGTACTCACATGCCCCCAGTGCCAAATATAGCCCTCTCCCCTCCCCCAGTGCCACATATGCCCCCAGTGCCAGATATTCCCCCACAGTGCCAGGTGCTCACGTGCCCCCAGTGCCAAATATAGCCCCCCCCCCATGTGCCAGGTACACATGCAGTGCCATATATCCCCCTCAGTACCCCCCCAGTGCCATATATGCCCCCTCAGTGCCCCCCCATGCCACACTTCCCCCCAGTGCCATATATACCCCCTCAGTGCCCCCCCCAGTGCCATATATGCCCCCTCAGTGCCCCCTGTGCCATACATGCCCCCTCAGCTATATATATTCCCCCTCAGTGCCCCCTGTGCCATACATGCCCCCTCAGTGCCCCCTGTGCCATACATGCCCCCTCAGTGCCATATATGCCCCCTGTGCCATACATGCCCCCTCAGTGCCATATATGCCCCCTCAGTGTCCCCTGTGCCATAAATGCCCCCTCAGTGTCCCCCCCCCCTTGCTGCTGTGAAGGAGGGACAAGAAGGGCACAGCGCGCGCCTCTCTCATGTCCCTCCTGCATCTCAGTCTCTCTGGTCTAATAAAGGAAGTGCCGGTTCGTGAGCCAATCAGAGCTCACGAACGGCACTTCCATTATTAGACCAGACAGACGGACATGCAGGATGGACACTGGAGAGGCGTGCGCGGCGCGCTGTGCCCTCCGTGTCCCGTTACAGCAGGGAGGGAGAGGAGACAGCAGATTGACATGCGGACGCTCGTCTGCATGTCAATCTGCTCTAAATCAGTGGCGGCGCCCCCGCAGCCCTTCGCCCCCAAGCCACCGCGAGGGCTGCGGGGGCAGTAGTTACGCCACTGGCCCATGACGCGCCTGCATTTTTCTAACCATTCCCAGTAAACTCCCTCTTAACACCTCCAAATGGTCAGTTCCTGTCAATCACTTTTCTATGTAATCCTCTCTGCAAATAGGATCGCAGCAGCACCTTGGCGCATGCACATGTGCAGTCTGCCAATAATCTCTCTATTGTGTGAACATTGGTAACTTTTTTACAAACATGAATTAGGCCCGCAGATAATCTAAACTGCAGCTGTTGCTAACTGTGGTATGGATGACAGCACGTTAAATAATTAACAGTTAACAATTATGTGGATTGAGTTTATAAATGCAGTGTGTGTGGGGGGGGGGAGGGGGGGTGTCACACTGATCTGTCTCATAGAAGCAAATGGGGAGTTCTTGCATACAACTGATTCTGACGGATCTCCTGCACCTAGCATGTGGCTGGTGAAAGTGCATATACTAATGGTGACTGTTGTGGCTGCTGGCGTAAAATCATTGGGCGGCACAGGTTTCCACTAGCGCACACAGGAACCACTGCATTAGTATGCGTAGTCGCATTAGCAGAAGGTAGTAAAACAGGATTCCGCTGATATCCGCAACTACAGCCACTTTGCATGGGACTCAGGATCAGCCTCCATAGGTCTATTTTAAGAAAACACAATAATTTCTTTTTTTCAAGATATGTAAAATGTGTCTCTTCGCAAATTAACAGATTATAATTTCAGTCTCATTATGGTCACTTATAATAAGCATCCAAGAATAGTAAATAGCTGTTCTTCATGCTTTCTCCATTCAAGAGTTTGGAATAAAAACATCTTATGTTATTATGCTTAGTAATTAAACTATGTATAAACAGAAGAAAAATGATTTGTAACAGAAGCCGGTCAATTAGAAGCCTTATTTCAGTGTGAGCGGCATGGTGCTAGACTAGGCGGCTGCTTTATTGAAGTTTCCATGCTAGAATGTCAGTTATGCCTCAGAGCAGTCAGCTGAGGGTAACAATAACTGCTGATATATAGATTATATTTTATCACTTTGTGCTGATACAAGAAAGCGTAGAAGAGGTCTGAGACAAGCCACAAGTGACAAGATAGATGTTTTGTAACCGTTTGTATCAGTCTCATCACAAAATGTGTACTCAAGAGATACTGTGCAGTTCAGTGGATAATTATTTTTATCTGACTGTCCCCTCTATTATGTGAATGTGTCCCATGGATGCCACTAAGTGTAAACCCCGTTCCCATGTTTATAAAAATATACAGATAGCTCTGTTGTATAAGTCATGTCACATTAATGTAATATGCTCCTACATGTAACAATAGATACTAAAAATATAGTAACATATATTTATAGTTAAATAATGTTCTGTGTAAATCTTAAAATATATCTTGTACCAATCTACTATATTTCTTGTGAAATGTTCACTTCCTCCTAACTTACTAGGTACAAAGCAACTTGTGATACTTGCTGATGGGTAATGTTCAATCTTTGGTAATAGAAAGTATAGGTTTCTCGACACCCTAGGCAAAACTTTAGTCTGCTGTACCCCCCTCCCCAAAACCACACACCTGTACCCACTTTCCAGACCCTCAGGTAACATCTTAGGAGTTCATAGATGTTCTGCAGTAAGTTTAACAAGGATGCATCTTTCAGAATTAGCCTTCATTTTGTGATAAGCAGACTCAAGGTTGCGCCCCCCCCCCCCCCCCCCCCCCCAGATCCTGGCACCCTAGGCAGCTGCCTAAAGCTGTTTAATGGTAGAGCCAGCCCTGGGTATGGGATCTAATGGTAATGAGTTAGTGTGCAGGAGAGAAGGCTTATTTACTAGTCACAGAATATGAGGACATGAAGCACATTTAATTTTGTGTAAATGTAATTATTTGTACCCTCAGGGTGTAATGTGAAATTTTCATATCATAATCTGGCATGCTAGTCATTTTGTGTTGCTTAGCTGTCATAGGGCCCAAGAATGAAGTGCTAAGAATGGGAAGGGGGGAAGGGGTGTGGTTATCTGCATACTTGCTGCTAATGTTTTTATTTAATTTGGTTTATTTAGATTTGTGCATATAAAAATCAGATGCGCTAATATGGTGGAAAAGTCTTATCAAATGGTGCAAAGGGTGTACCATATGATGTCAGAGGTACAAAAGGCATAGCAAATAGTACAAAGGAGTACTAAGTGGTACGAACATGGCTTTTGAGCCTGGGTGCTGAGTGGGCGTGGCCTAATCTGGGAGGCATGACCATACCCTTTCTCAAAAAAAATCAATGTCAAATACTACTGCTATAAAGCAGGACATTTGTCCTCCTCAGCAGCTGGCCAGTACCACAGAGAATGGTTACTGTTTTGTGCCTCCAAGGAAAGTTACAGTTTCATACGACTTGCCTGACATGGTTGCATCGAATTGCCTGTCTCTTCCCTTTACTTTTCTGCACTCACATTGGCACAATTCTTGGCGGACAGCAGATGCAGGGAAACTGTAGCCACACATACAGTATATGGTGACCAGAATGCTCATTAACCATTCACTGTATGATGACACATGGTTAACAGTAGAATCCAGTGATCCATTTCTCCATCATGTGTGGATTCTAACTTTCTGTCCTTTCATGACAGCACTATATATAAAACCTGTGTTCAGTTGATGAGAAAAAGAAACTTATTGGATAAAAGTGCATATCATTTAACAATATGTACTGTTTGTTGTCTTGTTGAACTTAAGGACAGTAAACTGCATATACTTGCAAAGTACCTTCAACTGTATTGAAAACTATATTTGCATATGGGTGTGATACTGAAGCAGAGATACACAATCCTTAGGATTTGCTATTACATTATACATAATCCACAGGATTTACTATTAAGTCAACATGCCAGTATTCTATTACAGTAACACATGATTACACGTGTATATTTATATATGCAAAAGATTTAAAAGAATTGTAATATTTGGGCTACTTTGTATTTCCCTTTTTTCATGTTCTTTTAATATAGGAGTATATTATATACTATACTGCTATATAGGATATAGGAGAATATAGGAGTGCCCCCACGAAAGAGTCTACTTTTTTCTCTTCTAACCCATTGCTCCTCCCCCAATGTCTGACGTTCACTGCTGGTGCAATGATCGGCCAGCCCAGCGGCACCCCCACCTGGTGGCTGCAGAGAGGAGCAGCATCCGGGGAAATCTTATTAGCTTCTCTGGCCTTGTGTACAGCCAGCGGCTGATTCTCTCTGCAACCTTCGGGAAAATGTAATAAACTGAGCAGCTGTGTATATACACGGCGGCTGCTCCTTCCCTTTGCAGCCGCTGGGTAAATCTAATGGAAGGCTATGCTATGTCCCTGTGTATACCCGGTGGCTGCATCTGTAAGAAAATAGCAGCTGCGGAAAATGTAAAGCTGCAATGTCCCAATTATCAATAGTCAGATACATTGGGGTATATTTACTAAAAGCTGATTTGGGTTGATATTGATCAATTTTATTTTATTTTTATTTTGAATAAAATTGTCGATGTTGGCTTGATTTTTGATCGATTTTGCATCTACATCACACATGTACTAACAGATGATTTTTTTTTAAATACTTATAAAAAAAATGGAAAAAATCACATGTTATTAAATGTGGTGTTTAGGGGTATCGATCTGAGTAAATTTTTTAAATCGATTTTTGGTCGATTTTGTCTTTCAGGGCCTAAATTCCACATTTACTGATAGCTGATTTTTGACATTTTGTAATTTAGACCCTTAAACACAAAAGCGATCGAAAATCGACCAAACATCAACCAAAATTGACATGTAGTAAGTACACCCCTGTATATTAGTTCCTAATGTTTCAAAAATTGCTATTAAAACATTTATTAATCTATTTTATTTAAATAAAATAATTTTGGATAAGTTTTAAATAGATGTTCTTCACCTAAGTCAGTCATAAAAAACATCAATTTCTGAGCAAATTTTGAAAAAAATATTAGCCAGTTAAGTAGTTTATGTAGTTTGGTTTAGTTTTATGGATGAGAGGTTATAAGTCAAGTATATGGAGGAACACATGTGGCAGAAAGTGGGGTAGTACATTTAGATTTGGGATCTAACTGAATGTTTACATTGAAATCAATTTGGATGGGCATGAAATGTTAAAGGATATTTTATGGATCATAAAGTGCTTGATTGGTGTTCATATAAATGTTGAACATTGGCCCTCATTCCGAGTTGTTCGCTCGGTATTTTTCATCGCATCGCAGTGAAAATCCGCTTAGTACGCATGCGCAATGTTCGCACTGCGACTGCGCCAAGTAACTTTACTATGAAGAAAGTATTTTTACTCACGGCTTTTTCTTCGCTCCGGCGATCGTAATGTGATTGACAGGAAATAGGTGTTACTGGGCGGAAACACGGCGTTTCAGGGGCGTGTGGCTGAAAACGCTACCGTTTCCGGAAAAAACGCAGGAGTGGCCGGAGAAACGGTGGGAGTGCCTGGGCGAACGCTAGGTGTGTTTGTGACGTCAACCAGGAACGACAAGCACTGAAATGATCGCACAGGCAGAGTAAGTCTGGAGCTACTCTGAAACTGCTAAGTAGTTAGTAATCGCATTATTGCGAATACATCGGTCGCAATTTTAAGAAGCTAAGATTCACTCCCAGTAGGCGGCGGCTTAGCGTGTGTAACTCTGCTAAATTCGCCTTGCGACCGATCAACTCGGAATGAGGGCCATAGTTTGCAGATTCTTATACCACATTCACTCATATATGATGTTCATATTAAATAGCAGGAAAATAACATTTCTTAAATGCCTCCTACCTATTTCAATTATCTGTCTTTTTGGCATAGGGTTCAATCCGTGGGTGGCGATAAGCAGGACGAGCTACAGGAGGAGTGGTCGGAGTGTCCGGGACTCAAGTATACACTGCGCCTTTAGAACTGTGCTTGCAGTTCTGGATTAGCTGGTAATTGCTTTGCTTAAACCTGAAGCAACCACTGCCTTTTTAATGTGTGGAACATAAATTGTTACAGAATCTCTTGCCAAGTTTATGTTTTATGTTGTATTATATTAAATGGAACTTCACTATATGTGATTATTTCTCGTCCCCATTTATGCAAAACCATCGGAGTGTAACTCCATCATCCTGAAAAGGGTTTTTCTGCAGGGGAGATGAACGTGATCTGTTGAAGCGCCAGTTAAGTCCCACCTTAACTTTTGTTTGGTGTTTTACATTGGTGAAGGGTTTGGGAAACCTTCTCAAAGGGAAGGGATTTTTCAGGCTGCTTAGTGCGCCCGATTGGGATTCACTTACTTTATACGATAATATGCACTGATGGAATATCTACACCAACACATTGATGACAAGAAATCATTGTCAGAAAAGCATTAATATTTTGGGGATATGGGGGTCATTCTGACCCATTGGCTCACTGCTGTTTATCGCAGCCGAGCGAATGGGTCTCTACGGCGCATGCGGCGCCGGCGCATGCCAGATGGCTGAAGGCCGTGGCAGGGCTGCGATCACCTCTGCCTGATTGACAGGCAGAGGCGGTCGCTGGGCGGAAGGGGGTGAAACAGCGGTGTTTGCCCGCCGCTTTGTAGGCGCAGTCCGCCCAACGCAGGCGTGGCCGGACCGAACGGGGGGCGGGCCGCTGCGGCCAGCGGCTGCGACAAACAACTCCCGACCAGCCGCAGAAGCTGCGCTGGCCGGGAGTTACTCCTGAAATACAAAAGCATCGCCGCTGTGCGATGCTTTTGTATTTGTGCGGGGGAAGGAGGGGCGGCACTGACATGCAGGGCGGACTAGTCCTGTGCTGGGCACCCCCCCCCCCCATGTCAGAGAAGATAATCGTAGCTGTGCTAAATTTTACTCGGAATGACCTCCCATTATTACTGACAGGACATAGCTGTACTGCACATGGGCTCAGGAAACACGTTTCGCAGCTGCTTCTTTGTTCCCAGAATGCAACTCTGCTGTCCATAGGTTGTAAAAGCCGTCAAGGGAGACGACCTTTGTACTGTCCCAATTGATTTAATAAAAACAGCTGTATAGCAGGAGAGATAGCACTGACACAGCCCTCGAACACACAGTAGCACAAACAGTATCTGGGACTGCAGTGACTGCTGTCAGTATATTGCACATGGATCTATCTTCTAAGAGCCTTGATAACAGCATTTATCTAAGTGTCCTAAAATTACTAATCTCTCCTCCTCTGCGTGTCTCTTGTGATTTCATGCTCTCTTTTAGGGGGGAGATTTATCAAAGCTTGGAGAGAGATAAAGTACCAACCAATAGATTTAACGGTTCGTTAAATCTTCAGCGTCCTGCCAGTGAGAGGGTGTGGTCACAGGTAAGCAGTGGGACTACACCTGCACGGCAGCAGGCACTGCATCGCTGTTCACACCGTCACAAGTGCACAGTCTAAAACCTGATCCCTGGAGAAGAGGTTGGGCCCTCAGCCAGTGGGGCCTCCCGGTGGTTTCCTCTGTACCCCTATAGCTCAGTCCGACCCTGTGTGCATACGCTATAATGGATACCGCTCTGAGATGCAGATCAAAATTGCAAGCATTGGGATGGCGTTTCGGTGGGTGTTTCCGGGAGGTAACAGGGTGTTTACTAGCCAGACATTGGCGTGTGATGGTCAGCAATTGTAAAGACACAGTTACACTAACACTGGTAGCCAGATGGTGAAATTGCACCTGCCATAGGGTAGGTGCAATCTCAATGTTGCGACCAATGGTGCACCAAATCAGTCGCTGCATCTGCATAAAGAAGCAGATGCTGTAGCGGAAAAAGATGCAGTTGTGCTCACAATTGCACCGCTGAATCAGGCCCAGTACCACTACACGCTGTCACATCTACTGGCAGTGCATGGTGTCTGGGTTATTCACAGATTTTATATCTTGGAGTGAGCACAGCTATTCAATGACTTGTAGTATACTTCTATTCTACAGTCTAAAGTGCATTATTCTAAATGTAATCATCACCATCAGGTGTCCCAACTCAATGCCTTCTGTTATGATTGAATGAGACCTGAGGCTTTAGATAGCAAATCCTTACTATATACAAAGACATTGTTTTCGAAAACATAATTCCTCATTCATTGCTGAGAATTCTTGCACATATAACACCTGTTCTTATTACACCTGTATGTATCACACATAGCATAATGGGGGTCAGTCCGAGTTGATAGCTAGCTGCCGTTGTTCGCAGCGCAACGATCAGGCTAAAAATTGGCATTTCTGCGCATGCGTATGGACCGCAATGCGCACGTGTGATGTATGGATACAAAGGCCTTTGTGGTTTTGCACAGGTTCTAGCGACGTTTTCATTCGCACTGGCAGCCGCAAGAAGTTTGACAGGAAAGGGGCGTTTCTGGGTGTCAACTGACCGTTTTCAGGGAGTGCTAAGAAAAACGCAGGCATGCCAGGGAAAACACAGGCATGGCTGGTGAACGCTGGGCGGGTGTGTGACGTCAAAAGCCAACCCTCCAACGTTAGAATCAATGCACACGAAGAGTAAGTCCAGGGCTGGTCTTGTTTTGCACAAAATGTTTTTGCAGGCGCTCTGCTGCACAGTCATTCGCACTTCTGCAAAGCAAAAATACACTCCCCAGTGGGCGGCCACAGTGCATTTGCACGGCTGCTAAAAACTGCTAGCGAGCGAACAACTCCATGACCACCAATACACATCTGTTTGAAGAAAGTACATAAACTAACAAAGATTGCATTTTGCAAGGCTTGGACACAATTATGCTATTTTGCCAAGGGCCCAAGACTGTATTTCCTACCTTTCAATCTTATGTCTCGCTGACAGTCTCGCTCCACAGACCGAAAATTAAATGACAGTATGCATTGATGTGTAACGTAAGCCGGGTGGTCTGGGTCAGTTTGCTTTAAAGCACTCTCCAAGAATGATGCTTTTGCATTCAAAGGTGTGTTTTGAAGTTCTGAAAGTCAATATTGCAAACTACTTCATTGTAAGCCACATCCTAATTGAAACTAAGTAAAACTGCCACATGAGGCATGTAAGATAGCTGTACTACAGGATTTGTCTAGCCCTATTCTAAATAAGAGATATGCTTTCTTATAGACAGACCACAATAAATACCCAGTTTTCAGTCAAACAGTTGCAGTTAAAATGCCGGCTGTCGGGATCCCGGCGTGTAGTATATCGACTCCGAAATCCCGACAACCGTCAATGCCAACAGACGGAATCCCAGCACACCAGGGCTATTCCCACTCGTGCTTGTCCACGACACCCATAGAGTGGGAATAGATCCCGCGCGAGCCACCGGAGATCCGCTCTTTAGGTCGACAAGACTTAGGTCGCCATTGTCTAGGTCGACCACTATTGGTCAACAGTAAATAGGTCGACATGGTTTCTAGGCCGACAGGGACTTTTTTTTTTACTTTTTCATACTTTATGATCCACATAGACTACAATTGGTATTGTGCAGAGTGCAGCGGCAGCGGAGCGAGGCACCTTGCCCAAAGCATGGCGAGCGAACCATGCGCCGGGGACACGGTGCACTAATTGGGGTTCCCGGTCACTCTACGAAAATGACACAAAAAACAAAAAATACATGTCAACCTTTTTTCATGTCGATCAAGAAAATGTCGACCTAGAGTCCCTGTCGACCTAGAAACCATGTCAACCTACTTACTGTCGACCAATAGTGGTCGACCTAGACACTGCCGACCTAAGTCTAGTCTATCTAACATACCACACCCGAGCCACCGAGCCAGCGGCGTGCAGAGCGCAGTGAGCCTTCAACGGGATTCTTACCGCTCGTCCCGCTGCTGGCATTCTGGCGGGCGGGATGTCGTTGTCGGGATATTGACAGCCAGCATCCCGTCCACCGGTAAGACGTATGTAACCCTTGCCCAATGATGCAAGCACACCATTTACCTCACCTGCCACAAACATGAATATTTCAATATTGGTTCAGTTATTTGCAATTACTGTTCTTACTGACATGCCAGAAACAGACCATCCTCACAGGGCAGAGACTGGTCAATTACTTTACGCAATGAGAATGGTGGTTACTAGCTCACCTCTGTAAATACATTTAAAAAAGGATTGGATAAATTTCTGATTGAAAATGATATCCAAGGTTATAACATTTAAAATATTGACGTTGTTAATCCGGGTGTAACGTGATTTATAGTTGTTAACTAGTCATAAAACATTACTTCATCAGGTACATTATAACCAACTCAACTTAATACAGGTTGAACATGATGGGCATTTTGTCTCTATTCAACATCAATTACTATGTTACTATGTTACCTCGCCGGTACATCCCGCCACACATACATCGCATTGATACTGATCTCATATGCAGTAACAAAGGACAACTTTGAGCTTTCCCGATAATAATTGTCGTTTGTAATCAGCAATGGCCAATGGACTTCCAGGTTTATGACTGGGAGTCCGTCTGTACATGTGCAGTAGGACACAGTGGCTGCGGGGGTTGCTGGAAGGGATCCGAACGGATCCCTCTGACAGCGCAATGCAGAAAGAAGCCCATAGGCTTTTATAGGGTAACGCCAGCAAAAACTGGCATTACCCTTCCCACCAAAACTCTGGCACCCAGGGCATAGTGCATATGGAACTTCGTTAAAAAAAAAACCCAAACTGTTTTTTTACTGCATTTTTCCTTTTGTGCATACTACACTTTTACTTCTACCAAATACAATTCTACAATCTATGGTAATTGCAATAACAGTTGATCATCCAGAATGGACACTTGCTGTGCTTCGTGGTATGTGTCTCCCTGCTGATATCTGCTTACAGCCTATGTAAGTGCAAGCGAAAGACAGCCTAATTGAGTCTGCCCCATGGGGTGAACAATGGAAATTGAAATGTCCAGCTTAAGTATTGGGCACTTGGTATTAACTATAATATAACTTTATGAACAGTGGCCACACTTTTCACTGCTTTTAGTATCCGGAACACAGCTTCCCATATGGCCACAATTCCCCACCAGTCATCTGGACAGTTGGGAATGGTAATTATTTTTGGGTTGCCACAGACCCCCCGAAGTGGATGAAGAGTGAGATTTGCTGTTTGCAGTTTTTTAATATACATGCAGATAACAAGTCTCATTTCTTGTCCACGGCAAGGTATATACACAAAACTTAATGGAGACATAAACCTAGGGGTTATATTTACTAAATAATAACATTTCAAATATGCCAACTGGCAATGATTTTGCTTGTGGAATTTAGAACGCCGCCAATAATAATAATAATAATAATAATAATAATATTATAATATGTAGAACTTGCCTGGTTGTGCATCTAAAATGGTTACTGTTTTAAATCCTACAAGCAAAACTGCCATCAATTAGTGGCTTTGATAAGGCGCTATTTTGTAAATATACCCTTGATAGTATTGGCTTGTATATCATCAGCTGACATATGGAGGCAATATATAAAACCTCAGTTTGCCCATACTGTATAATGTAAGTGGGGGAGGAAAGGGGGAAAATTTCTGCACAGGACTTCTGTTTGGATTAAGTGATCAATTTAGTCAGAACCAATGACAGGAACTAAAATAACTTATATTAATTCTGTCAGGTACTTTTGTTGGTGGTGCTCCCCGGAGTCAGAAAATAAGTATTATAACATACACATACTGTATAATGACATTTTACTTTGACCTGCTGACCTACATTCAGCTGACTCATTACTCTGAACTAATAACTATCATTTATAGTTGGATGAAAGATCTACTTCTTGGTGTGCATATATATATATTTTTCAATTATTTTGTGGAAGATTTTTTTGCTCTTTTAAAATAGGACCACCTAGTATTGATCAAATGAGATCAATGGGATTAAACACCAAAGACACCTTTTGAACCTCTGTAGCCTATTTACTCTACATAGTTTCAAGGGTATCTGGTATCTACTATCAACCTACTTAATCCTAACTTTAATCTTGCAAAATTGTTGTTCTATTTTTGTAGATTTACAGTACAATGCTTTGGCACCATAATTTCAAAGGCTATCACACAGTGAAATTAGTTTGTGTGTGACTTCTACTTCCCATTTTGATGTTTTTTAAGTTTTAAGTCATGGGGCAGATCTTCAATTATTCTGTGAAGTGGAATGCAGCCCTTTCAATTCCAACCATACTTCCTTCCAGCAGCCATTTTCTTTGTCTTCCACTGTGTTGGTCAAATTCCACTGCTATTTTTACTCCAGGCTGTCATAAACAAATGACTTGCTGACACGGGATGAAGACTAGGGGACTAAAAATAGCCCAATAATGTAAAAAGTCTTCATATATGTGAGGAAAGAGACATAAGAGTTAATGGTTGAGAGTGTAAGTAGGTATGGATGCTATAAGGGAAAAATCTATTCTAAAGACCCTATTTTTAAAGTGTTATATAAAATGAGCTAAATAATGCACATAAAACAACAAAACAAATGCGAATGATCAGATTCTATCAATGGATCTAATACTGTATAATGGCACTACTTATCTTTATACTTTATTGCAAACTATAAAATACTGTATACAGTGCACCCAGAAAGTATTCACAGCGCTTCACTTTTTCCACATTTTGTTATGTTACAGCCTTATTCCAAAATGTAATAAATTATTTTTTTCCCTTAAAATTCTACACACAACGAGAAAAAAGTTTTTTTTTTAGATTTTTGCTAATTTATTAAAAATAAAAAACTAAGAAAGCACATGTACATAAGTATTCACAGCCTTTGCTAAATACTTTCTTGATGCACCTTTGGCTGCATTTACAGCCTCAAATCTTTTTGAATATGATGCCACAAGCTTGGTACACCTACAGTATTTTTGGGCAGTTTGCCGATTCCTCTTTGCAGCACCTCTCAAGCTCCATCAGGTTGGATGGGAAGCGTCGGTGCACAGACATTTTCAGATCTTTCCAGAGATGTTCAATCGGATTCAAGTCTGGGTTCTGGCTGGGCCACTCAGACATTCACAGACTTGTCCTGAAGCCACTCCTTTGATATCTTGGCTGTGTGCTTAGGGTCGTTGTCATGCTGAAAAAGGAACCATCGCCCCAGTCTGAGGTCAAGAGCGCTCTGGAGCAGGTTTTCATCCAGGATGTCTCTGTACATTGCTGCATTCATCTTTCTCTCTGTTTTGACTAGTCTCCCAGTTCCTACGACTGAAAAATATCCCCACAGCATGATGCTGCCACCACCATGCTTCATTGTAGGGATGGAATTGGCCTGGTTATGAGCGGTGCCTGGTTTCTTCCAAACATGACGCCTGGCATTCACGCTAAAGAGTTCAATCTTTGTCTCCTCAGACCAGAGAATTTTGTTTCTCATGGTTTGAGAGTCCTTCAGGTGCATTTTGGCAAACTCCAGGCAGGCTGCTATGTGCTTTTTACTAAGGAGTGGCTTCCATCTGGCCACAGCAAATCAGTGTGTAGATCTCGTCTCATTATGTACTAATGCAGCCAGCGCCGTAACTATGTGTGTGCCAGGTGTGCCTGCACACAGCGCAGTTGCCCTGAGGGCGCAACGGCCAGCGGATTGTAATGAGTCAAATTGACTTATTACAAACCACCTCTGCTGTGTGCGCCGCGCTGGAGAATCCGGAGGCAGGGGAGGAGAGCAGCAGCGCCAGAGGCAGGGGAGAAGGAGGAGGATGGAGGGGGACTGTAGCCGCAGCAGCGCTATGTAATTGGTAGTGGCGCCGCTGCAGCAGTCCCCTCTCCATCCGCATTGGCTGCCTGGCGGTGCTGTGAATGCTGGGATGCGCTTCCTTCATCCCAGCATTCACAGCGGCGTCGGGCAGCCAATGCGGAAGGAGAGGGGACAGCTGCAGCAGCGCCTCCACCAATTACATAGTGCTGCTGCGGCTCCAGTCCCCCCTCCCTCCTCCTCCTTCTCCCCGAGGAGCCTGACTGCCAGTGGGGAGAGATGGTAAGTATCTGTCTGTCTGTCTGTCTCTCTCTCTCTCTCTCTCTGTCTCTCTATTCTGTCTGCTGCAATGTGTAAAAAGGGGGACTGGCTGCCGTAATGTGTAAAAAGGGGACGCTGTCTGCCGCAATGTATTAAAAGGGGGACTGGCTGCCGTAATGTGTAAAAAGAGGACTCTGCCGTAATGTGTAAAAAGGGACAATTCTATAACAATGAGACTGAGGCTCTGCTGGCAGAAGGCTGTGGGCACCTGCTATGCTCTGCTGGTGGTGACAGGCTGGGGGAAGGGCAGAGGGTGCTGTGTGTGTCTGAGACTCTCTGGGTTCACCTCCTTGTTGTTTTCCTTTACTCCTCATGACAGACCTGGGTTCTCTGTGCCACATGGTATCTCAGTCTGTACTGGGCTCCAGCCTCCTCCCCCAAATGGGATAAGTCAACAGTCCCTGATGACTGCACGCAAGGAGCTGCACTGAAAATCACCACCAGTGACCTAGGCTAGGCCACACCCTCCCATGATAAAGGGCATGGCTATGAACCGGTGGGGCCCACCGGGATCCCCTGATAGCCCACTTTGAGCTTGGCTTCTCATCCCTAATAGTAATGAGGCCTTCAACAGTCATATAATCTGCAAACTTTACAAATGTGATTGGCTAATGCAATCACTTCACACAGTCTAACTGCACAAGCAGGCAATACCGATGGGAGAGATCCCTCTCCTGCTAAATGTTGAAATGTGTAGCCTATAGGCTAACACCATCTGTAAATAACATTAGCTCCTGGGATCAAGCTTCACATTTGAAGCATGGTAAATTCAGCATTGAAACAGCCCTCATAACACCTAAGATATCTATGCGGTTCCCCATGCATACATACATCCAGGTACCTCCAAAAAACAACTGGAAATATGATGGGGGGGGGGATGTTGAAAAACAAAACAGGCAGTCTGGGATGAATATTAATTTTAATGCCCTTGATCCTGGGCAGCAACAAAATTATGCCTAATTTCATTTTAGATAATAGGTCTGGAAATTTTTCTTGAAAAAGAGTGTCATAGGATCTGGTGATATATTCTAAATATTTAGGTTTGTGGGGGGTTCTGTGGTTTATTTTGCCATTTGAAAATTTATTTGGGATGAAATACTGTGGGTTCTGCATCAGGAGGGAAATTAAGGAGGAGAGCTTCTGATTTAGGTTTATTGATTTTGTAGCCAGAGAGAGTTCCATAGTGAGCTAGAACATATAGACAATCTTAACGTAATATATAAATGTGAAGATTTATCATACTGTCTAAAGAGGAAAACTTGTGATGTTGCAAATAGCAACAGATTTTGTCTATAATTTATGTAGTGCATCCTATGAAATGATACATAGGGGGGAATTCAAATGTTTGAAAAGTCGGTAGGGTGTCTGTTTTTTTCCTGTCTATTAGATAGGAAATAACAGACACCCAACTGACTTTTCAAACAATTGAATATCCCCTGTAGAATTTGACTGGTCGCTATAGGCAACACCTCCACATTTCCTCTTAGAAGGTTGATAAATCCCCCCCTTTGGTCTCTTTTATAGCACTGGGTACTGACTACACCTATCCTTGTATATCAATGCCTATTTCCCTATAGATTGTAAGCTTGCAAGCAGGGCCTTCCTACCTCTATGACTGTTTGTTATCACCCAGTTTTGTTTTAGCATTGTTTCCAATTGTAAAGCGCAACAGAATTTGCTGCGCTATATAAGAAACTGTTAATATGTAAATAAAAATAATACCAGGGATGTTCAGTGAGATAAATGACTGAGGAGGCACTGCCTTTTACCAGAGCCAGATTTACACCCCGGGGGGCTTTTATCCTAGCCAAAATGGGGTCAGGATAGGGCTCAAAACACTAAGCTTTGTTAACTAATTTAATTATATGTTTAATTTCTTTAAACCTATTTGTCCATCATCTGAGTAGTGTATGTTGCAGGTCAGTAAGAGGAACCATTTTACAATGCACCACTCACCATCACTCTGTCACTCTGTGTTGAACAATGGCCCTCATTCCGAGTTGTTCGCTCTGTATTTTTCATCGCATCGCAATGAAAATCCGCTTAGTACGCATGCGCAATGTTCGCACTGCGACTGCGCCAAGTAACTTTGCTATGTAGAAAGTAATTTTACTCATGGCTTTTTCATCGCTCCGGCGAACGTAATGTGATTGACAGGAAATGGGTGTTACTGGGCGGAAACACTGCGTTTCAGGGGCGTGTGGCTGAAAACGCTACCGTTTCCGGAAAAAACGCAGGAGTGGCCGGAGAAACGGTGGGAGTGCCTGGGCGAACGCTGGGTGTGTTTGTGACGTCAACCAGGAACGACAAGCACTGAACTGATCGCACAGGCAGAGTAAGTCTGGAGCTACTCTGAAACTGCTAAGTAGTTAGTAATCGCAATATTGCGAATACATCGGTCGCAATTTTAAGAAGCTAAGATTCACTCCCAGTAGGCGGCGGCTTAGCGTGTGTAACTCTGCTAAATTCGCCTTGCGACCGATCAACTCGGAATGAGGGCCAATGTTTTGTTTCTACTTAAGAGACAAAGAGACATCAGTTGCACTGGGAAGTCATTTTCTAATATTATCTAGTAAATAGTGACCCCTTTGTTATGTATAATAATCTGCATAATGACCCTAATTCAGAGTTGATCGCAGCAGCAAATTTGTTAGCAGTTGGGCAAAACCATGGGGGTCATTCCGAGTTGTTCGCTCGGTAAAAATCTTCGCATCGCAGCGATTTTCCGCTTAATGCGCATGCGCAATGTCCGCACTGCGACTGCGCCAAGTAAATTTGCTATGCAGTTAGGAATTTTACTCACGGCTTTTTCATCGTTCTGGTGATCGTAATGTGATTGACAGGAAATGGGTGTTACTGGGCGGAAACAGGCCGTTTTATGGGCGTGTGGGAAAAAACGCTACCGTTTCCGGAAAAAACGCAGGAGTGGCTGGAGAAACGGGGGAGTGTCTGGGCGAACGCTGGGTGTGTTTGTGACGTCAAACCAGGAACGACAAGCACTGAACTGATCGCAGATGCCGAGTAAGTCTGAAGCTACTCAGAAACTGCTACGAGGTGTGTAATCGCAATATTGCGAATACATCGTTCGCAATTTTAAGATGCTAAGATCACTCCCAGTAGGCGGCGGCTTAGCATGAGCAAATCTGCTAAAATCCGCTTGCGAGCGAACAACTCGGAATGAGGGCCCATGTGCACTGCAGGGGGGCAGATATAACATGTGAAGAGAGCGTTAGATTTGGGTGGGGTGTGTTTAAACTGAAATCTAAATTGTAGTGTAAAAATAAAGCAGCCAGTATTTACCCTGCACAGAAACAAAATAACCCACCCAAATCTAACTCTCTCTGCAAATGTTATATCTGCCACACCTGCAGTGCACATGGTTTTGCCCAATTGCTAACAGAATTCCTGCTGCGATCAACTTGGAATTACCCCCATGGTTTTGCCCAACTGCTAACAAATTTGCTGCTGCAATCAACTCTGAATTACCCCCAATGTCTTATCCAAACAATAAGAAGTACCACCACAGACTGAGGTACAGTATGACCAATTTTGAGCAGAAAGAAAAAAAATATATTTGTAGGGCGCACAAAAGAAATCACTTAATCATTACTTTTATTGAACTTACAAAATACACAAATATGGTGAGTCAATCAATATACAGCAAAATAAAATTATGAAGGATTTTCATCTAGTATGTGAAATAATGCAGAGCCCAATGAAAAATTTAAATTTTAATTGCATATATAGTAAAAAATAAAAGTCTTACTAATCTAAAAGCTGAAACAATGGATGCCGCTTTTATAGAACAAGGCAAAATAACCTATGTATCTACAAATTGATGGGGTCTCCACAGGGCTGCCATCAGAAATTGTAGGGCCCAGGACTGACATAATAGGCAAGAACCCGCCTCCCCACACACACACACACACAATGAAAAAATAATTAAATAACAAACAAAACATGTTTTATATATATATATATATATATATATTCCTGTGCACATACTCTGAGCAACACTATATTTTGCCCCACAAAGTAATGCCCCTTCCACCATAAGCCCTCACAGTAATTCCCTTGACAACATGTTATGCCCCCACAGTTATGCCCCTGTCACCATATTATGCCCCACACAGTAATGCCCCTGACACAATATAATGCCCCCACAGTAATGCCCCTTTCACTATACTATGCCCCCACAATCATGACCCTGTCACCATATTATGCCCCACACAGTAATGCCCCTGACACAATATAATGCCCCCACAGTAATGCCCCTGTCACCATACTGTGCCCCCACAATCATGACCCTGTCACCATATTATGCCCCAGTACCTGCTCTCAGGGGTTCTGCTCGTTGTCAGGGGAAACAACCCCTCCTCCCCTCACCTGGCCGCCATCACCACGGATCTGCTGTCCCGGCGGGGGCCACTGTTCTCGCCTTCCCCTTTCAACCTTTTGAAAATGTCCCTCCCAAAATTGCCACTGTCTCCTCTAGCATTTAAAATAACTGTCTCCTGTGAGGCGGCAGCCATTTTGGAAGGGACATTTTCAATACTTTAATGCAGTGGCCCTTTCAGTAGTGGGCAGAGTCAGGCGGCAGTTGGAGGCATGTGGCTCGAGCCCTCCACTCTTTGTCAGAGCAGCCGGGGCAATTGTGCCCCCAGCACCCCCCTGATGGTCCTGGGTCTCCATTATCACACGCAATAGAGGGACATTCACCAGTGAGCTTATATTTAACTCTGCATACATTTCCCTTTTGAGCGTGCTAATAGACACTGTAAATAACTTGTGGAGTGAATAAACTACCCAATATACAGGAATGTTCATAGTAACGAGTAGCTAATCAGCTTTCAAAATAAAAATAATAATAATATTCTGTTACACACCAAAGTGGAAATTCAATTGTGGAAGAAAGGTGCAAACTGCCATTGCTGTGACGTTTTTACACCTGCAAGGACACCGATTCTCACACCTTTTGCCCACCCGTCTGAATCCAGAATTTGCACAAAAGTGCTCGCTACCCTATGGGGCTTCAAGCAGTTTTGTGCGCATTTGGGCAGCACTAATTTGGCCGAGGGGTTGTCTTGATTCCCCTCCCCCTCCACGCCTCAAAAAGAGGACCTTACGATAGCATGTAGCTGACCTATTTATTATTACACATAATTTCAAACCACTGTATTAGCACTTCAAACTCTTACTCGATAATTTTTAATTCATATTTTGCTGACACACAATATTTGTATATTTTTCAAGTACAATAGTAAAAGTTATATTTTAGTGATCTCTCTCGTGCGTCCTTTATAGACGTCTTTTTCCCCCGCTAAATTGGTTTATGCTTAACACTGACCCCTTGGTCACTGCTGTCTAGCAATCAGTACAAGTGAGATGTGATTCCTGTTATCACCTCTAATTTGTAAGCAGAAATGTATTTAGCATGGGGACACATAACTTATTGTGCTATGACCTAAGGATGTAGTGTCATCAACAGTGCCACAAGCCATGTACTCCAATTATCAGGCCTTTTTTTTTATTAAAGAGGCATTAGACTTTCCAATGAATGGAAAGGAAAAACCCTAAAGAAATGTCTGATTTACCACCTACAGTATGTCTTTTTGGCAGACAAGAGACCTTGCTGTGTTCAAGAGTAGAGTCACCTCTTTGGAATAAAATGTTGCTTGACAAAGATGACAACACTTTTTGCCAAAATATTGTTAAGAAATAAAACAAAAATATTAAACTTAATTAAAGAGTTAAACTAACATTAGATGTAAATCTTACTTTGCCCCAAGATTCAAGTGTCCAATAAGGGTAAGAAACATTTTTTCAAACAAGTCTTCTCTTTTAAATAAGCTTGATCGTGAACACCATAAGATCACCTGAATTAAAATAAAGTATCATTGTATACAGCTGTTAAAAAAGAATCACCTACCAAAACGTTTAAACTCCTGTTACCGAAATAAATTAATGGATTTCAGGTGGGTTTTGCCCTAGGCTGTGAGGCCAGAGACAACACCACTAAAGGTGCATACACACGGTGGGATATTGGCTATGCCCGATTTTGACTATGCGATTTCCCTTGAACTCCCCCAGAGCCCAGAAGCACCGATATTGTCTATACACACAGTGCGATTTTGGCTATGGCCGTATACTGTGTACTAGATTGTACACAATATAGGGGGTCATTCTGAGTTGATCGCACACTGCAACTTTTTGCAGCCCGTGCGATCAAATAGACGCCGCCTATGGAGGAGTGTATTTTTGCATAGCAAAAGCTGCTATCGCTTGTGCAGCCCTGCTATGCAAAAAAGATTTGTGTAGAACAAGACCAGGGTAAGAGTTACTTACCCTGTGCGATCAATCCAGGGTTGCAGATCCAGGAAGTGACGTCAGACATCCGCACTCCAAACACCTGCTCTCCGGGCAACGACGCGCCTGCGCAATGCGGCCACAGCAAAGGCTGCAAAGAAGCGCAGCGTGCGATCTGGTCGGAATGACCCCCATAGTCAAAATTGCCTTGCTTGCACAATCTATTTTTTCTTGCGATACCGATCCCATGGAGCCGCACATCGGTATCGCAATCTGTAAACACTCGGTGCGATATGTGCTAACTTTTCTTGCGATTTTGACTATATAATAAAAATCGCAATAATACATTGCACCGTGATACATCTGATACATTTTGCCTTTTTGTCATCCTCACACTCCATCCTATTATCTACCGATGCAGAGAAGGCTTTGCAGAGTGGATTGGGAGTTTATGTTGGGCCCCTTATGTCATCTGGGATTGGAGACCGCCTGTCTACATAGAATCTTAGCCTTAAACGATTCCCCATCTGCAAAAATCAGGGCAAACAGTTCTCTTTCTGAATGTTTTGACATAACAAATGGCACAATGCAGGGTTATCCGCTTTCTCCTCTCCTGTTTGTGCTTTGTATTGAGGTTTTAGCAAGGGCAATTCATAGGCAAACCCAGGGGGGGTTTCCAGTTGCCTGCAAACCCCCCTCCTCTTGGCAAGTGGCTCAAATTATGATAATATCAATGGTATATAATAGGATTACAGAAGCTGCAAACGCATCATGCAATTTAAGGGACAGAGCAGAGCTACTGAACATGCCAAGCGGTAGCAGCTGCTTCTATTAACTTTGCTGTGTATGTGGATCTGAGCCCTCAATCAGTGCACTGGACCAGAGAGTAGCTGCCAGAAAGAAGAGACAGGAGCCTTACCATGAATTGGGAAAATGTGTGCTTAGAAAGTACAGTGCTGGTTCTATTATGTTTGCATATTTATTATAGTATGTTTAACCTTTTTATGACCACTTATTTATATTATTTAAACATGTTTGATACAGGCTATACAATAGATCATCATTAGTGGTAAATATTAATACTGTATTCCATGTTCCTTAGAGAGGGAAATTGTGGATTGAATTTGGAAACCCCCTTCTAGAAATCATGTGTTTGCCACTGGCTAACTGTGTCTAACTCCTCCCACCTGCTTTACTCCCTGAATTAACTAATCTTTGCCAGAGCTGTGAACTGAACAAACTAGTTTACTTTGAAGATTAGTTAATTTTGAACAAAGTCATGAACTACCCATCACTAGTGCAGGGAGTCAGTGAAGATAGCGGCGGCTGTAGCTGATAAGACCCGTGGCTGTCACCGGTGTCATTTTTTTGCAGGAAGACTCAACAGCGCCCTCCAGGTGCCTGTGCTCATAGGTAGCTGCCTAAAGCTGCCTAATGATGGCGCCAGCTCTGGCTATCTGCCTTAACCCGAATATTTCAGGTATTCGCTTAGATGGTGTGGAACACAAATTTTATTTGCCAATGACTTGCTTGATCACAGACCTGGTAGTTTCACTTATCAATCTGGTCTTAGAGTTCCAGAAGTTTGGAACCCTATCAGACTTTCAAATAAATTACTCCAAGTCTGGTGTTATGAACTTAATTGAGCCCATGTTTATAGTTGACAGTTTAAAGCAGACTTTCTCCTTTAAATACCTGGGAGTACAAATAAAAAGAGAATTGTCTCAACTGTTTTCATGTAATTTCAACCCCTTATTACAAGCTATTTGCACTGATTACAATAGCTTATCTTGAATTGGTAGAATGAACGAGATGAAAATGAGTACCTTGTCAAAAATGTTATACCTAATGCAAATACTTCCAATCCACATTACTCCAAAGTGGTTTCAAGCGCTATCGTTCCTCATCAGCCGATTTGTTTAGGGTCGTTCACCACCTAGTTTTCTACATGCTATCTTATTCTGCTGCAAGCGTATGGGCAGCCTACACTTCCTCACATAATTATTAGTTACTACTAATGCTACAGTATATTATGAAATGGCATTCTTGAGTGGACCCAAGCTAAGACACCAAACAATGGGTCGTGCTGGAGGAATGCAGTTTTGCTCATTATATAGACATTATCCCGTGGCTTATTGAAAATCTCTTTCCTACAACCCTTTCCTTCACACTGAAATGGGAAAGGGAACTTCATGGTAGGATTCAGAATACCCACGCTAGCTTGTTATACTACTCTTGAGACTGTCTATAAGGTAATCTCCAGTTTGTATGGATATCATACTCTACATAAAATATATCCATGAGTCACGAATGAATGCTGGGGATGTGAAATGGCTCCAGTGAATCTCCTGCACATTTGATGTGATTGCCCTTCCCTACCTCCTTTTTGGTCTGATGTTTTTAAGTGCTCTGCAGCAATGCTGGGGGGGGGGGGGGGATGTTCCAAAGGACCCAGGGTTTTGGCTCCTAAATATCACCTCCGCTACTACTGTCACATATAAAAAAAAGTCCCTTTTTATAGCATCTTGATAATGCTGAAAAAGCTGTGATCCCTGTCCTTTGGAAATCTTCATGTGCTCCCCCATTACAGATGAGATCGAGAAGATTGACTATTACATGAATATGGACAACATTATGGTCCTTCTCATTCTCACTTTTATTAAAGTTGTACGACTTTTGCATTGTTCAATGTAACTGGATACAATCCACAACTGTATTGTGATACATTCTCCATTTTATTCTATTCTAGTCTAGAATGTTCTCATGTATTGCATTGCTATCAATCCTAGAATTTTTTATCTTGCCAATATGTACTGTATGACATTTTATTTTCCAATAAAAACAGTTTGGAAACAAAAAATATTTTCTATCCACAATTTAATAATCTTAATCCAAGACTTGACATCCCCATAACTTTAGCCGAATAACAAATCTGCACCTACCTCAAGATTCTATTTCATCCCTTAAAATTATATTGCTCATAAATAAACTTTTTCCATATATAAAGTTACCATAATTTATGTGATGTCATATATAGCATATAGTGGCAGAAATACACTTTAATTATATATAAACACCTACTCACAGGTAGCTGCTTTGTGGCATTCAATAATTGTTACCACAAAGGGTTTTTTTTTATGACGTAAGTCAGTAATGTGTTGGCTAAACAAATCTTGAAAATGACACCCAGGGCTGTAGACAGCTAGCCCAGGCCCAGTAATTCTCGGGGACACGGCCTAACCAGGGCAGGGCAGCCATGATCCCTTTTAAAAAAATAAGCTTACCTTCAATGTGCCGCGAAGCATTGCCAACCAGCATAGGTGGTATGCCGATCACCCCTCAGCCATGGTCAGATCCGCAATCAGTGTGATCATTCCCCCTACCTGCAGGCAGAGAACATAGCTGACAGCGGCAGCAACCCACCTGGACCCACCACAGGCAAGTATATAGCAGCGTATGATGGGCTGGGGAGAGGCTGCTGCTGACTGACTGAAGAAGGAAGGGGGGCGTGTAATTAGTACCAAAGTCACCCTTGGCTCCACTGATTAAGTCTGGTGGCTCCCTGGCCTTCAGTGCTTGCCAATGGATTTATCAATGGATTGTTCTTCTGTACTTCTGGTGACTGAATACCCCTTGTTCTTTCATTTCTGTTGCACTCCTTGTATACTGTACTTATAATGTACATAAAATCCATTGTGCTATAGTCCATGCTCAGAATGGTTATTTCACGTCTTCACTGATTAAATTAATAAACAAAAACAAAAAAATTATGTCTGCTTTCAACATTGTAATAGGTACTTTTATAAATATTAGTGCATGATCCCAGTCAGTGTCCCCAACACTATAACAGAGTGGCAGTGCACCCTGTGCTGGCCCTGCCACCAAGCGCATGAAATCATGACGTTGCACTGGGGGGAGTGGGGCTGCCACCACCATACTGGTTGCAGGGTGCCCGATAGCCAGATGCAGGGGCTGTGGGGCAGCGACAGTACGGCCCCCAGGACCCTGTGCAATGGCACTGCTTGCCAGCCCATTGACAGAGCATAATGGGCCCCGTGCTGGCGAAGCACACACCCAAATTTCCTAAAGTTAAACTTAAGTGCATCACCGTCATATACCAGCATCCCATATGGTGAGTGGGCGTGAACATCACCTTATTGTCAGGAACATTCTGAGATCTGCAGCTCCCTGGCACCTCACACAGCATTGTGGGAGATGTTATGTTACCACAGTGCAGAATACAGGCGCTAGGCCCGGGATTCGGGAGATAGAGGGGAACGGACAGCGGCAGTCATGTGATAAAGACGGATCCGCCTTTAGGCCTTCAGGCCCTGTGTGGCGGCACCAGCCACACCACCCTACTTAAAGTCCTGCCGCTCGCACACCCGTCCCCTAGTTACGGTCCTGAGTGTCACGACTCACATTTATTTGGAACTTTATATGCATACTCTAATACAATGTCAGTTCTCTGACCTGTCTCTCCAGATTTTAATGGGGCATTTCAATTGCACAAGGAATACTCAGATGGCAGCACAAGGCGACTTCAACATTGCAATTTTGCCATAGGAGTGCTCACTACCACAATTCTTGATGACATGTGCAGATTCACATTGCTACAGAACATTGCAGAGAACTGAATTGTCCCCTAATAATGTAAGAAACCTTCTCACAATCTCACAGGTGGAAATATAAGTAAATGCTTTACTCTATGCTGCTGTCTCTGTATAACATGGGAAATTCTATTTTTAAGTTATATTTGCAAGATAATATACATATTACATGAGAGAGATATTTGCCCTGAGCACAGTAATGTCATAAGGACAGTGTCACATGGGCACTTTGTGTGTAATGAAACTGGTTTATATGCTCTGTTTGCTTGCAGCATTTATAGAGTGTATCAGTATCCATGTAACAGGAACTTTGCATTTACTTGCTGTGTTCAGGTACATAGGGCCTAATTCTGAGTTGATCGCAGCAGCAATTTTGTTAGCAATTGGGCAAAACCATGTGCACTGCAGGAGGGGCAGATATAACATGTGCAGAGAGAGTTACATTTGGGTGGGGTGTATTCAAACTGAAATCTAAATTGCAGTGTAAAAATAAAGCAGCCAGTATTTACCCTGCACAGAAACAATATAATCCACTCAAATCTAACTCTCTCTGCAATGTTATTTCTGCCTCCCCTGCAGTGCACATGGTTTTGCCCAATTGCTAACAAACTTGCTGCTGCGATCAACTCAGAATTACCCCCATTGAGCGTAAGCAGCGCATACTGGGGAATATACTGTTTGGTCACAGAAAACATGCGTCTATCTCTAACTTAACATGGTGCTGACTGTTAGAGATGACGTATATGAATATCTGGAATAAATTCATACTTGTAGTAATCAAAATATTTAAATTAGCCACCATATTAGATTGCGTTACTGAGATACATTACTGAAGACATTACCTCATAAAACTGGCCATTTGTTGATTCTAGTACATCATTTAAACAAAACACCTGTGGGCGGTCATTCCGAGTTGATCACTCGCTAGTCGCTACCTATTTTTTGCAGTGCTGCGATCAGATAGTCGCCGCCTATAGGGGAGTGTATTGTTACTTTGCAAGCGTGCGATCGCATGTGCAGCTGAGCACTACAAAAAAGTTTTGTGCAGTTTCTGAGTAGCTCAGAACTCACTCAGCCGCTGCGATCACTTCAGCCTGTTCTGGGCCGGAATTGACGGTAGACACCCTCCCTGCAAACGCTTGCATTTTTCAAAACACTCCCAGAAAAAGGTCAGTTGCCACCCACAAACGCCCTCTTCCTGTCAATCTCCTTGCGATCGGCTGTGCGAATGGATTCTTCGTTAAATCCATCGCTCAGCAACAATCTGCTTTGTAAGTGTACGACGCACCTGCGCATTGCGGTGCATATGCATGCGCAGTAGTGACCTGATCGCAGCGCAGCAAAAAATCCTAGCGTGCGATCAGGTCAGAATGACCCCCATAGAACAATGAGCGGAATAATAGCATTTCCTTTAAGATAAATATATGTTTTACTATGTTTCTCCAGCGTATGGCAGAATGCTACATAGTTGAACAAGTAGAATTTGGTTATCTCTGGAGGCATGTCCATACACTCAGCATGAAATCCTCATAACATTCACTTGTTAGCTGCAAAAGACTTTGAACTTAGCTTAGCCTAGAGAACCAGGATTTGGTATCACACACAATGATAGAGGATGCATGTCATTTATAGAGGGCATAAGGAAATTGCTAGAGATTAGTGATTTGAGACCCTGATCTAAAGAGTTCTTTGGAATATTTTCCACAGTTTAAAGCACTCTTTGCAGTAACAATTCCAACACTGAATTATTCACAATGCCCACCCTGCAATTTCAGTTGCGATTACATTTGTATTTTGTGTGTTCATCAAAGATATAGAAGCGCCTTTGTGTCTGTATGTATACTACAGTCATAGGCAACCTGAGACACCTCAGGGGCCTCATTGAGTGGTCCTCTATCCTTGAGAAGGCCCACCCATTGCCCCTAATTTCATTATTAAGTTGAAATAAATACATTTAATTGAAGGAACAGAGACCTATCTGTAATAACATATCAGCAGGTATTTAAAACAAGTGCTAGAAACTATGTGAACAAATGTGGCAGTAGCGCGGTGAGAGGGTGGGGACCTCAGATGAGGGCTTGTGGGTCCGCATGTGGACCTAGGCCCATCTGTTGTCTGTCACTGGTTTACTGTGGATATAAAGGAAAGGGGCCCTTTCCACATGTGATGCAATTCATTAAAACAATACTATATATTAACAATTTTAAATAAAGGGGCTGATTTACAGTTGGATGCTAAGTAATTTTTAGTACACAAAATATGCATTGTTACACTATGCATGTGCACAAAACCTGCATATCCCTGTGTCCACATTAAGATTTTTTGTGTATCCTTGATACATACTTACCTATTTTTTTAGTCTCTTCTCCGGGAGAAGCCATGTCACTTCGCAGGGTGGGGCTGAACTGTCTCGTCTTTAAACCCCACCCCCAACACTGGGAAATGCAATTCTCAGGTCCACGGTGCCGGGGGGAGCTAAATGATATAATTACAGTCATTTAGCCCTGCTTCCTTCCCGCGGCCCATCAATTGCCTGTGATTATTATACCATTTTGCCCCCTTTACTAGGAAGCGGGCAGGATGCAGGAGAGTTGCCTACTTTTCCGGGGCTGTATGGGAATGATGGAGGGAAGGGGCCTTACATGAATATAGGTAAAATACAGTAAATGTGTGTTTCAATAAATAATAACAATTAGGAGCAAGTGCTGATTCTAACAATGACTGTTGTGGCTTGGATGGATAAACAGTGAGCAGCGCAGCTTTCCGCTTGAAGCCATATGGATACTCGCAATGGCCCTATGAATCCTCTCCTTAGATCTACGGATCCTCATATTAACCCTATGGATTCTTACACTTAGTTACATAGTTACATAGTCAGTGACGTTAAAAAAAGGATAAATGCCCATCGGGTTCAACCTGTATTCTGTGTTAAGCTGTTCATATTATCATGCACCTGCTGAAATAATGGTTTATTATCAATTGACAACTATGGTTCTTACCACTCCAGATACAGTATATAATGTCAATATGTTAAATGCTATAGCCCTGGATACTTTTTCCAGTTAGAAATTTGTCCAATCCGTTTTTAAATGAATTTACAGAGTCCGCCATTATTATCTGTACCGGCAGGGAGTTCCAAATCTTTATTGCCCTTACCGTGAAGAACCCTTTCCTATGTTGTATACTTGCATAGTGTAGTACTGTAAATTTGTCTTCCATGGTTTTCCCACAATTACAGCCACTTTACATGCGACTTTTACTGCACATAGGGGGTCATTCTGATCCGATCGCACGCTGCAGTTTATTGCAGCGCAGCAACCGGGTCAGAACTGCGCATGCGCCGGCGCAGCAGTGTGCCGGCGCATGCCAGACAGCCAAAGGCTGTCGCTGAGCTACGATCACCTGTGCCTGATTGACAGGCTGAGGCGGTCGCTGGGCGGGGGGGGCGGCATCTGGCCGCCTTTTCGTGGGAGCGGTCAGGCCAACGCAGGCATGCCAAGACCGTGCGGGGGGCGGACCGCAACAGCTGCATGACATCACACGCAACCGCTGCGGGCCAGGCAGCAACAAGCAGCTCCTGGCCAGCACGCTAAAGCTGCGCTCGCCGGGAGCTACTCCTAAAGTGCAAAAGCATCGCCGCTGTGCAATGCTTTTGCACTTCTGCGGTAGGGGGGGCACTGACATGCTTGGCGGGATATCCCTGTGCTGGGCGTCCCCCCGCATGTCTATTGTCATGATCGTAGCCCTGCAAAATCTTGCAGGGCTATGATCAACTCGGAATGACCCCCATACTGTATGGTAAGATGTGCTGCTCAGCATATACGCCATAGATGCACTTTTTGTACAAATTCATCCAACTGTAAACGAGCCTTAAACTATCTTTCACTGACAAGTTACAGTATTGGGCGAACAGTGTTATTTTCATGGTGATCATTCACAAATCTATGATAGGATCCAATAAAAGTCATTTTGGTGTAACAAATTGATTATAATGCGCATTTTTTCAATTTAACATCCCTTAATGTTTTGTTATAGAGTTTGCTGTTAGTTAGACAACAGCTTGAAAAACTATTTTATTACAGAATTACATTTTAAACCATATATTCATTCTTAACTTTAGATACTTTTCAGACAGAACTTGATAAACTGACTCACTGTGAAATACTGATATACATAGAAGTGTCTCTGTTCTCAGCGTCACTTCCTCATGGTCAGCCTGATGAAGTCTATTCTATTTGAAAGTAATTTTTTATTATTATATTAAAATTTTTAAGAAGCCACAAAGTATGCGCAGTGTCATAGAAGGAATATGAATAGTAATTGTATAACTTGGCATAATACAATACAATACAATATAAAATGACAGATCTAAGTAAAATACAGAGCTATAAAATGACAAACTAGAACATGCGGCGAGGGTAGGGCAATTCACTGCCTGTGTGTGTGAAAGGGGGTGGGTGGGTGGGGGCGGGGGTGTTAGTCCGGCACTCAATGAGAATCTACCCATTGTAATGGCTTGTGTTGTTTAAACATCCTTCTTGTAAATATTGGTACAATCTGTCTACTGATAATGGAGAAAGTCAATCTTTGTGTAAAACAATTAGACCTGTTATACTCACCCTGCTAGAACTGTAATTACTGTATTTCAACGTAGTTTTATTTATTGTTCTGGGAGCTTGAGAAAGAATTTACCTGTATTTTCCCAGCACAAAATATGTGCCCTTTAAGTGCGGGTTATATAGAGAAGCCTGTAACCACAAGCTAACAAGTTACCATCTAGTGACTGGGCGAGAGGATGAAATATCATCTTTTACTCCTGGAGGCTTTTCACTGTCTTAGCTTGCTATATTTGTGGGGTCAATTGAAAATTCTCATAATGCCTTTAGTATGAACTGAAGTTGTAAGTACATTTTTGTGGTTGTAGGGTATACTAATACCTGCACTTATTGAACACAGTTTATATGTTCTGTTTGAGTTTCTGAATGACTTTTAAACTGTTTATTCAACCATATCTTATAACACTGTATATACTATTTTGTGGAAAGGGGTGTTTTTTTATTTTTAAAAGACAAATGAATATGTTTAAACTTTGTTACTTATATAAAGAGTGTATCCATAATCGATTACTTTCCTATTGGCAAGCTCCCTAAAATTCTGGTATTAATTAGTTACAGATTAAATAGGTTTGAGATCAGGGTCAGTTTAAAAGGGGAGGTGGCCCGTGTGCTGTCACTGGCAGTGCTGGCTGTACTAGGGAAGGAAAGGCCATAGGGATGGGGCGTGGTCGGTGCGCTAGACCACCCACCATTTTCAGCTGTCTCTGAACTGCTGAACACCTGCTGCCATACATGTCATGATAAGCTAGAGGTGCACCCAAACCATGGCTGTCTGTGCTCAAGTTGCCCAAACACTGCCCAAGCGTGACACTACTGACAGTGGCTCAGCAGAATGTGTTGAAGACTAGGGAGTTGGGCAGTATGGTGATGAGTGGCTGAGCAGAAACCAGATAATGGGGGAGATTCAAATCTTTGAAAAGTCAGTTGGGAGTCTGTTTTTTCCTATCTAATAGACAGGAAAAAAAACAGACACCCAACCGATTTTTCAAACATTTGAATTCCACCCTTTGACTTGTGCTGTGCCGCGGTGGGGTGCTGAGGGGCTGAGCCTACACTGCTGGGTATGTTTTTTTCATGTGAGAGCTGTGGTACCCCGTCTGCGGGTGTGTTTGAATTCCAACTGCAGCTGACAATCCTCAGGTATATTATTACTACTAGCACACCATGACAGAGAGGTAAGCGTATTGTTCCTCTTTTTTAAGCAGACACAAAATGGCCCGTAATTAATACAACACAATTTTATGGTGATACACAAACAGAAAATCACAGTAGTAATGGTAACAGTGAAAGTATACAAACAAATTAGACCTTGAACTTTTTTTCCGATTGTTAAACAGGTAAAAAAAAAGCTGGTTTTGGCTTTATGCGACACTGTCTCGTATATATCCAGCAATTACCATTAAGCAGGTGAGATGCGGGAACAGGTAAGCAAGCTGATAGGTGCTAGAACAGGTAGCAAGCTGATTTTGGCTTTCTGTAACAGAGTCTCGTATCACCAGAAATTACAATTGACCAGGGGAGATGCAGGAACAGGTAAGCAAGCTGGTTTTGGCTTTATGTAACACAGTCTCATAGAATAGCACACAACGGCATAAGCTTTAACTCAAACACTGCTGGGCGGAGCTTGCGTAAACAGTCACAGAGGTACCAGCATGAGTATAATAGCAGACAAGTGCATAAGCTTGCTAACAACCGGATATCACTACTGATAACATCAATAGACGCACTAAGCATAGCGTCACTGTACTCGCATTACCACATTTCACGCTTAGGGTCACAACCACACAAGTGAACTGTCGGCACTCCTCCTAGTATATCCATTAACATGTCAATGCTTCCATTCACAGTAACACATTAAGCATTGAACACATCATTTACATTACACAGTAATTAATGCATCGGTCCTGGGGAAATAGAACTATAATCAAATTTCCCTTCTTTGTTTCTTTCCTCCCTACCAAGGGGATTGAACCAGTGGAGCTCTCCCCAATAAAGACTCTGAAGGGGACCCTGAGGCGAGGGAAGCTTACCCCTATTAATAACTCCGGGACACAGGTACTTAAGGGGCTACTACCCCCTATACAATTTTTCAGAGCGGGGCACTGACAAAGGGGGGGCGGGAATAGCCCTTTTATTTTATAGCATGAAGGGGACCTGAGTGAGGTGAGCACCTGTGCCTTACACCATAGGGGAGCCTACCCCCTGTTGAATGTTAGTCCCTACTGTAGAGTTCTGGCAGTGGAAGGGTTACTGGGGCAGAGTTCTGGCAGCGGAAGGGATGATGAAAGCACAGAGGTCTCACCGATAGATGCGGCTCTTCTGCCACCTTCGAACCTCCATGTCTACAGCACTGCTCGGGATGCTGAGCACCGCACCGGGCTGCGCTCCTTATCCTGACAGCTACTGTCCGGTTGTCTGTCTCCTCCCGACGGCGATGTCCTTCCTCTGTCCCAGTGGGGTCTTTGTCTGCGCTCCGGTCTCTGCTCATGCCGTCCTGTACCAGTGCCAGGGGTCATTTCCATGTCAGGGGTGTCCTCCGCGGTGCCCGAAGTCCCATTCCCGGCCGATCTCCTCTTCCTCTGCTGGGCTCCTATCGGCAGGGCTGGCTCCATGCTCCCGATCTCTGTCCCGGTGAGTCTCCCAGTCATTGTTCTTCCAGGTCCTCTCCAGGGCTCAGGAAAAATAGGAACAACACAAGAGAATTGGATGTAAATGATTTTACTATCTAGTAAGACATAATTTATAAAAATAGATTCATACAATCAACAAATAAATAAATAAACACCGGCTGGCATTATAACTAAGACACTTAGAAATATACATAAAATGTATAGATAAGCAGATTCGGTTTTACTCGGATTTACTCGGTTCTCAAAACGGCATTTTATTGGCTCACGGATATCACGTGTTTTGAATAGCCAATTAGATGCCGTTTTGAGAACCGAGTAAATCCGAGTAAAACCAAGTAGATAACCAGCAACAACTTATTATAATAGGAGCACTATTTTACTTTTCCTCTTTCAAAATAGCTGCGCAGTCATACAAAAAGTCCACACATGGACCAATTTTTCTGATATTCACCAATATGGGGTTACTAAAGAGAGTGTCTTGTTGTGAGGATTCCATACACTGAATGTGCATAAACATACTTTGCAACAGTTCTTAGTCCTGGCCAGGACAATTCATATCTATTATTAATTCATATCAGGTCACCTCTCCAGGGCTCTCTCTCTTCTTCCTCTGCTGGGCTCTCCCCTTTCCGCCCTGCAGTGCTCCTAATAAAGGTCAGGGCAGTGGCGTAACTACTGCCCCCGCAGTCCTCGCAGTGGCTTGGGGGCGAGGGGCTGCGGGGGCGCCACTGACTTTGCACAGATTGACATGCGGACGAGCGTCCGCATGTCAATCTGCGGTCTCCCTCCCTGCTGTAAGGACTAGGAGGGACACGGAGCGCATAGCGCGTCTCTCCTGTGTCCCTCCTGGCTCTCCCCCGGCCGGTCTAATAAAAGAAGTGCCGTTCGTGAGCTCTGATTGGCTCACGAACGGGCACTTCCTTTATTAGACCGGCCGGGGGAGAGCCAGGAGGGACACTGGAGAGGCGCGCTATGCGCTCCGTGTCCCTCCAACACAAAGGTGCGGGGGGGAGGAAGCAGGCACTGGGGGCATATACCTGGCACTGTGGGGGAAGATCTGGCACTGGGGGCATATACCTGGCACTGGGGGCATATACCTGGCACTGTGGGGGCAGATCTGGCACTGGGGGCATATACCTGGCACTGGGGGGGAAGATCTGGCACTGGGGGCATATACCTGGCACTGGGGGCATATACCTGGCACTGTGGGGGAAGATCTGGCACTGGGGGCATATACCTGGCACTGGGGGCATATACCTGGCACTGTGGGGGAAGATCTGGCACTGGGGGCATATACCTGGCACTGGGGGCATATACCTGGCACTGGGGGGGAAGCAGGCACTGTGGGGGAATATCTGGAACTGGGGGGGGGCATATACCTGGCACTGGGGGCATATACCTGGCACTGTGGGGAAGATCTGGCACTGGGGGCATATACCTGGCACTGTGGGGGAAGATCTGGCACTGGGGGCATATACCTGGCACTGGGGGCATATACCTGGCACTGTGGGGGAAGATCTGGCACTGGGGGCATATACCTGGCACTGGGGGCATATACCTGGAACTGGGGGCATATACCTGGCACTGTGGGGGAAGATCTGGCACTGGGGGCATATACCTGGCACTGGGGGCATATACCTGGCACTGTGGGGGAAGATCTGGCACTGGGGGCATATACCTGGCACTGGGGGCATATACCTGGCACTGTGGGGGGAAATCTGGCACTGGGGGCATATACCTGGCACTGTGGGGGAATATCTGGCACTGTGGGGGAAGATCTGGCACTGGGGGCATATACCTGGCACTGTGGGGGAAGATCTGGCACTGGGGGCATATACCTGGCACTGGGGGCATATACCTGGCACTGTGGGGGAAGATCTGGCACTGGGGGCATATACCTGGCACTGGGGGCATATACCTGGCACTGTGGGGGAAGATCTGGCACTGGGGGCATATGTGGCACTGGCAGCACGGCCCTAGCAACAAGCACTACCCCCTAGCAACGAGCATGACACCCAGTGCATGAAACCCCTGGCAACGAGCATGACACCCAGTGCATGAAACCCCTGGCAACGAGCATGACACCCTGAGCATGAAAACTCCTGGCACCGTGCATGGAACCAAGAGCATGAAACCCGTGGCAACGAGCAGGTCATTTAAAAGTAATTAGAAGCCTTACTGTAGAACTTAATGTGTAATGGGCATTACGGTGTTTGGCATAATGTATCACGGACATTGCGGTGTGTGTCATAATGTGTCGGGCATTACGGTGTGTTGTATAGTATATCACGGGCATTGTGGTATGTGGTATAATGTCTCAGGATCATTGTGGTGTGTGTCATACTGTGTCACAGACATTGTATGTGCTATAATGTATCAGGGGCATTGCAGTGTGTAGCATAATGTATAACGGGCATTGCGATTCCTGTCATAATGTGTCACAGGCATTACGGTGTGTGGCATAATGTGTCGGGGGCATTACAGTGTGTGCATATTGTGTCATGTGCATTATTGTGTGTGGCATAATGGCTAAGGCCATTGCAGTATGTGGAATAATGTATACTGGGCATTACCATAAGGATGAAAAATGACAAATAATGTAAGGGGCATGAATCAGGATTATTTTTCTTTCCTGTGGTGGCTAACGTCTGGGCGTGCAGGTTGCAAAACTGGGGTATAAGGTAGTCTTTTCCTGCAATACCACGCCCCTTTACGCGAAGCCACGCCTATTTTAACGAAGCCACACACCCTTTTTGGCGGCGCGCGCCTACGGCGCGCACATATTTGTCCCTTTACTAATGCCAATTATGGGGGGTATGGGGGGGGGGGACGCCGAAGGATTTTTTGGCTTGGGGGAGGAAAATTTCTAGTTACGCCACTGCTATACTGCAATTTACAACAGCAATAGGTTTAAACAGATAGGGAGGAGAAAACAAAAAAGCAAAATGGTATATCATAATGCAAAAAGAGAAACGTACTATTAACTTCCAAATCTGTGTTTTCATTCAGTCCTTGAGGTTTGAGTGTTTCCAGTTTCAGAATCCAAACAGCTTTTCTCTGACGTCCTAGTGGATGCTGGGAACTCCGTAAGGACCATGGGGGGGAATAGCGGCTCCGCAGGAGACTGGGCACAATTAAAGAAAGCTTTAGGTCACCTGGTGTGCACTGGCTCCTCCCACTATGACCCTCCTCCAAGCCTCAGTTAGATTTTGTGCCCGGCCGAGGTTGGATGCACACTAGGGGCTCTCCTGAGCTTCTAGAAAGAAAGTATATATTTAGGTTTTTTTATTTTACAGTGAGACCTGCTGACAACAGGCTCACTGCAGCGAGGGACTAAGGGGAGAAGAAGCGAACCTACCTGCTTGCAGCTAGCTTGGGCTTCTTAGGCTACTGGACACCATTAGCTCCAGAGGGACCGACCGCATGGAACTGGCCTTGGTGTTCGGTCCCGGAGTCGCGCTGCCGTCCCCCTTACAGAGCCAGAAGCAAGAAGAGGTCCGGAAAATCGGCGGCAGAAGACATCAGTCTTCACCAAGGTAGCGCACAGCACTGCAGCTGTGCGCCATTGCTCCTCATACACACTTCACACTCCGGTCACTGAGGGTGCAGGGCGCTAGGGGGGGGCGCCCTGAGCAGCAATAAAAAGACCTTGGCTGGCAAAAATACCACAATATATAGCCCCAGAGGCTATATATGTGATAATTACTCCTGCCAGAATCCAGAAAAAAGCGTGAGAATAGTCTGCGAAAAAGGGGCGGAGCTATCTCCTTCAGCACACTGGCGCCATTTCTCCCTCACAGCTCCGCTGGAAGGAAGCTCCCTGGCTCTCCCCTGCAGTCTACACTACAGAAAAGGGTAAAAAAGAGAGGGGGGGCACTAAATTTAGGCGCAGTATATATAACAGCAGCTATAGGGGACATAATTCAGTTAGTCCCTGCATTATATAGCGCTCTGGTGTGTGCTGGCATACTCTCACTCTGTCTCCCCAAAGGGCTTTTGTGGGTCCTGTCCTCTGTTAGAGCATTCCCTGTGTGTGTGCGGTGTGTCGGTACGGCTGTGTCGACATGTTTGATGAGGATAATGAGGTGGAGGCGGAGCAGTTGTATATAGAAGGGATTTCACCCCCTGCGGGGCAGACACCTGAGTGGATGGACTTATGGAAGGAATTGCGTGCACGCGTCGACTCCTTACACAAAAAATTTGACGACATGCCGAATGCGGGACAGCCGGCTTCTCAGCTCGTGCCTGTCCAGGTGTCTCAAAGGCCTTCGGGGGCTCTAAAACGCCCGCTACCTCAGATGGCAGACGCGGATGTCGACACGGATACTGACACCAGTGTCGACGACGATGAGTCTAGTCTAATGTCCACTAAGGCCATTTGTTGCATGATTGAAGCAATGAAAGAGGTGTTACACATTTCTGATATAAACCCAGGTACCACTAAAAAGGGTATTATGTTTGGGGAGAAAAAACTACCCGTAGTCTTTCCCCCATCAGAAGAATTAAATGAAGTGTGTGAAGAAGCGTGGGCTTTCCCTGATAAAAGATTGGTAATCTCTAAGAAATTACTAATGGCGTTCCCTTTCCCGCCAGAGGATAGGTCACGTTGGGAGACACCACCTAGGGTGGATAAAGCGCTCACACGTTTGTCTAAAAAGGTGGCACTACCGTCTCCGGATACGGCCGCCCTCAAGGAACCTGCTGATAGAAAGCAGGAGGCTATCCTGAAGTCTGTATATACACACTCAGGCATTATACTTAGACCTGCTATTGCGTCAGCATGGATGTGCAGTGCTGCCGCTGCGTGGTCAGATTCCCTGTCAGAAAATATTGACACCCTAGACAGGGACACTATTCTGCTAACCATAGAGCATATAAAAGACTCAGTCTTATACATGAGAGATGCACAGAGGGATATCTGCCGGCTGGCATCTAAAATAAGTGCACTGTCCATTTCTGCTAGGAGAGGCTTATGGACTCGTCAGTGGACAGGGGATGCAGATTCAAAAAGGCACATGGAAGTTTTGCCTTATAAGGGTGAGGAGTTATTCGGGGATGGTCTCTCGGACCTAGTTTCCACAGCAACTGCTGGGAAGTCAGCATTTTTTACCCCATGTTCCCTCACAGCCTAAAAAGGCGCCGTTTTATCAAGTACAGTCCTTTCGGACTCAGAAAAACAGGCGTGGAAAAGGCGGGTCCTTTCTGTCCAGAGGCAGAGGTAGGGGAAAAAGGCTGCAACAAACAGCAGGTTCCCAGGAGCAAAAGTCCTCCCACCGCTTCTTCCAAGTCCGCCGCATGACGGTGGGGCTCCACAGACGGAGCCAGGTACGGTGGGGGGCCGCCTCAAAAATTTCAGCGATCAGTGGGCTCGCTCACAGGTGGATCCCTGGATCCTGCAAATAGTATCTCAAGGGTACAAACTGGAATTCGAGGCGTCTCCACCCCACCGGTTCCCAAAATCTGCCTTACCGACAACTCCCTCAGGCAGGGAGGCTGTGCTAGAGGCAATTCACAAGCTGTATTCCCAGCAGGTGATAGTCAAGGTGCCCCTACTTCAACAAGGACGGGGTTACTATTCCACACTGTTTGTGGTACCGAAACCGGACGGTTCGGTGAGACCCATTTTAAATTTGAAATCCTTGAACACATACATAAAAAAATTCAAGTTCAAGATGGAATCACTCAGGGCGGTTATTGCAAGCCTGGACGAGGGGGATTACATGGTATCCCTGGACATCAAGGATGCTTACCTGCATGTCCCCATTTACCATCCTCACCAGGAGTACCTCAGATTTGTGGTACAGGATTGCCATTACCAATTCCAGACGCTGCCGTTTGGACTCTCCACGGCACCGAGGGTGTTTACCAAAGTAATGGCGGAAATGATGATACTCCTTCGAAGAAAGGGAGTTTTAATTATCCCGTACTTGGACGATCTCCTAATAAAGGCGAGGTCCAAGGAGCAGTTGTTGGTGGGAGTAGCACTATCTCAGGAGGTGCTACACCAGCACGGTTGGATTCTGAATATTCCAAAATCACAGCTGGTTCCGACGACACGTCTACTGTTCCTGGGTATGATCCTGGACACAGTCCAGAAAAAAGTGTTTCTCCCGGAGGAGAAAGCCAAGGAGCTGTCATCTCTAGTCAGAGACCTCCTGAAACCGAAACAGGTATCGGTGCATCACTGCACGCGGGTCCTGGGAAAGATGGTGGCTTCTTACGAAGCAATTCCTTTCGGCAGGTTCCATGCCAGAATCTTTCAGTGGGACCTGTTGGACCAGTGGTCCGGATCGCATCTTCAGATGCATCGCCTGATAACCCTTTCTCCAAGAACCAGGGTGTCTCTGCTGTGGTGGCTGCAAAGGGCCCATCTTCTAGAGGGCCGCAGATTCGGCATACAGGACTGGGTCCTGGTGACCACGGATGCCAGCCTTCGGGGCTGGGGGGCAGTCACACAGGGAAGAAACTTCCAAGGACTATGGTCGAGTCAGGAGACTTCCCTACACATCAATATTCTGGAACTAAGGGCCATTTACAATGCCCTAAGTCAGGCAAGGCCTCTGCTTCAAAACCAGCCGGTACTGATCCAGTCAGACAACATCACGGCAGTCGCCCATGTAAATCGACAGGGCGGCACAAGAAGCAGGATGGCAATGGCAGAAGCCACAAGGATTCTCCGATGGGCGGAAAATCACGTACTAGCACTGTCAGCAGTGTTCATTCCGGGAGTGGACAACTGGGAAGCAGACTTTCTCAGCAGGCACGACCTCCACCCGGGAGAGTGGGGACTTCATCCAGAAGTCTTCACGCTGATTGTAAATCGATGGGAACGTCCACAAGTGGACATGATGGCGTCCCGCCTAAACAATAAACTAGAGAGATATTGCGCCAGGTCAAGGGACCCTCAGGCGATAGCTGTGGACGCTCTGGTGACACCGTGGGTGTACCAGTCAGTTTATGTGTTCCCTCCTCTGCCTCTCATACCAAGGGTACTGAGAATAATAAGAAAACGAGGAGTAAGAACAATACTCGTGGTTCCGGACTGGCCAAGGCGAGCGTGGTACACGGAACTTCAAGAGATGATCTCAGAGGACCCATGGTCTCTGCCGCTCAGACAGGACCTGCTGCAGCAGAGGCCCTGTCTGTTCCAAGACTTACCGCGGCTGCGTTTGACGGCATGGCAGTTGAACGCCGGATCCTGAAGGAAAAGGGCATTCCGGAGGAAGTCATTCCTACGCTGATTAAAGCCAGGAAAGATGTAACTGCAAAGCATTATCACCGCATATGGCGGAAATATGTTGCTTGGTGTGAGGCCGAAAAGGCCCCAACAGAGGAATTTCAACTAGGTCGATTTCTGCATTTCCTACAAACAGGAGTGACTATGGGCCTGAAATTAGGCTCCATTAAGGTACAGATCTCGGCTCTGTCGATTTTCTTCCAGAAAGAACTGGCTTCATTGCCTGAAGTTCAGACGTTTGTGAAGGGAGTGCTGCATATTCAGCCCCCGTTTGTGCCTCCAGTGGCACCTTGGGATCTCAACGTGGTGTTGAGTTTCTTAAAATCACATTGGTTTGAGCCACTTAAAACCGTGGATCTAAAATATCTCACGTGGAAAGTGGTCATGTTATTGGCCTTGGCTTCGGCCAGGCGTGTGTCAGAATTGGCGGCTTTGTCATGTAAAAGCCCTTATCTGATTTTCCATATGGATAGGGCAGAATTGATGACTCGTCCTCAGTTTCTCCCTAAGGTGGTATCAGCTTTTCACTTGAACCAACCTATTGTGGTGACTGCGGCTACTAGGGACTTGGAGGATTCCAAGTTGCTGGACGTAGTCAGGGCCTTGAAAATTTATGTTTCCAGGACGGCTGGAGTCAGGAAAACTGACTCGCTATTTATCCTGTATGCACCCAACAAGCTGGGTGCTCCTGCTTCTAAGCAGACTATTGCTCGCTGGATTTGTAGCACAATTCAGCAGGCGCATTCTGCGGCTGGACTGACGCATCCTAAATCAGTAAAAGCCCATTCCACAAGGAAGGTGGGCTCATCTTGGGCGGCTGCCCGAGGGGTCTCGGCTTTACAACTTTGCCGAGCTGCTACTTGGTCAGGGGCAAACACGTTTGCAAAATTCTACAGATTTGATACCCTGGCTGAGGAGGACCTGGAGTTCTCTCATTCGGTGCTGCAGAGTCATCCGCACTCTCCCGCCCGTTTGGGAGCTTTGGTATAATCCCCATGGTCCTTACGGAGTTTCCAGCATCCACTAGGACGTCAGAGAAAATAAGATTTTACTCACCGGTAAATCTATTTCTCGTAGTCCGTAGTGGATGCTGGGCGCCCGTCCCAAGTGCGGATTGTCTGCAATACTTGTATATAGTTACTGTTAACTAAAGGGTTATTGTTGAGCCATCTGTTGAGAGGCTCAGTTGTTTTCATACTGTTAAACTGGGTATTGTATCACGAGTTATACAGTGTGATTGGTGTGGCTGGTAAGAGTCTTACCCGGGATTCAAAATCTTTCCTTATTATGTCAGCTCGTCCGGGCACAGTGTCCTAACTGAGGCTTGGAGGAGGGTCATAGTGGGAGGAGCCAGTGCACACCAGGTGACCTAAAGCTTTCTTTAATTGTGCCCAGTCTCCTGCGGAGCCGCTATTCCCCCCATGGTCCTTACGGAGTTCCCAGCATCCACTACGGACTACGAGAAATAGATTTACCGGTGAGTAAAATCTTATTATTTTCTGCATAGCTCTTTAACAATTTAACATACACATTTTTTTAAATGAAATGGGCCTCAAAAGTAGTCTATTCTTTTTTAGATTACTTAAGCAGAATGTTATATATCTATAATTCATTTAAACATTTTATTGAAAAAAATGCCCCCCCCTTCCCCCCCTTCCCCTTCCTAATGCAACTATGCCATTTAACTGTTTAAAGCAATCCTACCCATTGGTGTGGTTTTAATAAGTTCCAAACCAATTAGACGTAAGAGTGCAGGGCCAATGTTATGACATTCACAGAATTGTCTAAGTTTATACACTATGATTCATTAATAATAATTAATCATAGGGGTAAATTTACTAAGATTCGTATTTTCCCGTTTGAGGTCAAAGTTCAATCACGAATGACATCGAAAGTGTAAATATGCAACTTTTTGAATTGATTACGACTAATTTACTAAGCTGTCGTATTTGTATTTTTTGTGTCGTCCGATGTCGATGTCATTCGTGTTTTTTTTTTGTTATAACGCGGCCGATTTTGTGGATTGACGGCCGTGTTCAGGGTTTTTTCTTACGACTGCGTCACATGTCTGTTACGGCAGTGTTTGTACGTGCACGGCCGCGTTTTTTCCCTAAGTTTCGTTTTTGTCACTCGTCCGTGATTGGTTGTATTCAGGATGGAGGAGTGTCTGTGCACATTACTATAAAAACGTCCCAAACCGTCCGCACCTCGTGGGTTTAGCTAGTGGAGAGGAGAGAGAAAGGTGTATTAAGAGTTGGTGAGTTTGGTGGAGTTTTTGGTGGTTTTGGAGCGGAGTTTTGCGATTGTTGAGTGCTGTACTGTGTGTGTAAGTAGTCTTGTCATACTTGTTGTGTAGTTTTTTCAAAGTTTGTCTACTTTTTTGTCCTTGTTTTTTTTGTTTCAAATCTATTGTCATTGTTTGTGAGTGAGTGAGTGTGTCTGTGTTGGGTGTGTGGTGTGTAGTGGTAGTGGAGGAGTGTGTTATCTGTTTTTTTTTCTCTGTGTTTTTTGTAGTTATGTTTCAGTCAGAGGTCAGTGTGGTGGAGGAGGTTAGTGAGAGGGAGGAGGTGAGTGAGGTGGAGGAGGTGAGTGAGAGGGAGGAGGTGAGTGAGGTGGAGGAGGTGAGTGAGAGGGAGGAGGTGAGTGAGAGGGAGGAGGTGAGTGAGAGGGAGGAGGTGAGTGAGGTGGAGAAGGTTAGTGAGGAGGAGGGGGTGCCTGTTCTTGCATTTTCCAGTGATAGTGAAGGTGCTGTGGCTCCGCAGCCACGCACCACTACCAAGACTGGGCGCAATGTTAAGTTCAGCTATGCAGAAAACATGGCTTTGGTGCGGGAGCTGATGAGACATCATCGCCAATTGTTTGGCCAGGATGCTGCCAAGGTGTCCTCACGTAGGAAGTCTGTCCTGTGGGCTAAAGTTATAGCGGCAGTTAATAGTGAGGGTGTGGTGAGGCGGACAGAGGACAGTTGTCGTAAAAGATTTTATGACATAAAGCGCCGTGTCAAGGCCAAGATGGCCAAGGAGGCCAAATCAGTCCGCCAAACCGGGGGTGGACACCCCTTCAGGGCTACTTAACGTGATTGGGAGGAGCCTGTGCGGACCCTTATTCCTGCCGAAGTGGTGTCTGCAACTCATGTCCGGGATTCGGACCGCCCCAGGCTGGATGGTGAGTTTGTCTAAATTATGTGTTGTATATTTCATTTTTTTAAAAGTTAATGTTGCTACTTTTTACTGTGTTTTTATTATGTAAACATTGTGTTGCTGATGTCGTGCAGGCCTGTGCAACCTGTAGCTGTAAATGTGTTTCAAAACTACAAGTCCCATCATGCATTGGCTGACTTTTGTTATTAGTGAATGTTAAATCTGTTGCAGTGCATGCTGGTATGTGTAGTTCTAATACATAATCAGAGATCTTGCTTGTCCCTAACTGTTTTTGAGAATAGCATTTTTTAAATATTGTTATTTTTTGGTTAATGATGTTTGTGGTTTTGTTTTAAAATTAAAAAAAAATGTTTGTGTCAATTATGGCTTTCAAATTAACTGCAATATCTTGTGCCGAATGAATCTATATTTCTGGCTCAATTATTGCAACAACATCTTAATTTCCGAATACACACCCAATTAAGTAATCCAGAATTGCTTAAACATAAAATAGTTTACTTAACATTAGGTTCAATATGTTTACATCACAAGAAGGAGTTTCATATAACAATGAGTATTCAACGTATGTTAATAATGTTGTGTGTAATTTTTCAACAGTACGCCAGCGAAGCGCCACAGACAGGCCACAGCCAACTGATGGAGATGGTGGGAATGCAGGTAAGAATTCACTGTAGTCACATATTCTGCAAACACATAGAAGCACAAAATATTAATGTTTATATTTTTACATAGGTTCGTCTTCTGCAAGCCGCCCTCCTCTAAGGAGGCCATCACAGGGCTCTGTGAGTTTACCTAGGAGGCCCAGTAAGACGCGTTGTGTGGAGTCTGATTCTGCGGCTCCATCTTCACCACCCAGGCGGCGCATCTCCGCAGTGCTGGCCCAGCCACCACAGGCAATTTTGGCTAGTCCCCAAAGTGATGAGCCACGATCACCTCAGCTGTCTGGTGAGTAAAAACATTAAATTATCAAAATCAAAAAGTAAGACACAGTACATTTACTAAGATGTAAGTTCTATTTGAGATGGCATGTTTTCCCGTAGCAACCATTCAGATTCCAGGTATTCTCTTCTTGAAGGTGCAAAATAAAAGATAAATAAAGTCTTATTGGTTGCTATGGCCAACATCCCATTTTAAATTAAACACCCATCTTATGAAATTGAACCCACAGGCGTGCACAGAAAATGAATAGCGGGTTTCACACCGGACTTAACCCCCCACCCCCTCCACAGCATTATAGTGTTCTCACACCTCCCCTGTCCTGGATGTAGACTGCTTACCTGATCTGCTCCTCTGGGCCGTCCAGGTGAGCAGTCTATATCCAGGACAGGGGAGGTGAGAGAACACTATAATGCTGTGGAAGGGGGGAAGTTCGGTGCGGAACCCGCCAGTCAGTCTCTGCGCACGCCTGTGAAGGCACATATGTGTTTGTAAAGGAAAGAGTCCTAGTTGTTTTAAACACACCTTTAATTAAAAATTGGCATGAGTATTATTAAGTATGGCAGGTTTAGGACAAGCAAAGATATTTAATTATAACTAAACAGTGCCTGTTGCCCACCCCATACAGACCCAACCATCATGGCCGAGGACGACCAGCAGGAACCTGACCAACAGCCAACATTTACCCTGCACCTTACGCCCGTTGATCCTACCCAGCCAACCCAGCAGCAGGATATGCCCCAAGCCTCAGTAAGGCCACAATTGATCCCTACTCCACCCCAGCAACAAATGTCCGCAGACTTTTGGACCAGTTGGGCCACACAACAGGTCCAAAACACTGCCTACCTGAACACACACACACAACACCTTGCCAGTCTGCCCCATCATCTTCCGCGCATTAGTCGGAACTCGGGAAGACTGATTGTTCAGGTAGGCAGAATTGCAACATCAATGGATCAAATCAGGGCGGACAACACGCAAATGCTTACAAATTTGACGCGCATCATCGATGAGCAACAGCGGCATCAACAAGCCCTAATCCAAGTTATCCAGCACAATCAGGTAGTGAATGAAAGTTTGTCTCGGATTGTGGCCACGAACACTGCCACAAATAATCAGCTGAATGCCAGTATTCATAACTTGAGCCAAAGCATAACTCTGCTGGCAGCACAACAAGCCAGCTCCAGCTCAGGAATGACTACCCCTAGCCAGACCCCAGTTACCTCCCCTGTTCGACGATCAAGCAGGACACGGCCCAGCGACCCTACTCAAACCTCTGCACCCAGCACACAAAAGAAAAAAAAATGAAGAATACACGAAATTTGTGTTACACAATAAAATTGTTACTATTGTATTCTCAAAAATTCCTGTGTCCGCGTAAATCATTGTAAAACACGCTATGTGTGTTTGTTTTAATGGGGGAATGAGTGACAATGTTTTTTTGATTTTGATTAACAAAAATGTATATACCAGTATTAAAGAACCAACACTAATGAACAAAACACACATTCACACCTACAATACATTTAATCAAAGTGGTTAGTCAAGGTGATTTGTTAAAAAAAAATACTTACGGGTAAAATACCGCTGAATCACTTCTTGCCTTACCTGCCTCCCTACATCTGTACTCACACTGTCACCAGATGTTTCTAACTCCTCTGCTTGCTGACTGTTTTCTCCATCATCATGTTGAAGATGTTGTTTCAAACACAGATTATGGAGAAAACAGCAGCAGAACACAATCCTAGTCACCTTGGAGGGACTATACAACAAAAGCCCAGCAGATTTATCCAGACACCGAAACCGAGATTTCAGCACACCAAAACATCTTTCTATCACGTTCCGCGTAGACTTATGTGCATGATTGTAACTGTGTTCAGCAGGAGAATCAGGATGGGACAATGGAGTAAGTAGCCAAGAGTAGCAGCCATAACCCCCATCACCTGAAAAACAGATATAGGCAACATTAGTACATATGTATGATGAGTAATTACCCTTAAAAAAAATGGAGTTGGAAGTTACCACACATACACACAACACACTTGGAACATACCCAGCAGCCAGCCATCAGGCATTTGTCCGGCCTCAAATTTATCGAACAGAGATGACTGACTGAGGATGAAGGAGTCATGGCAGCCGCCAGGGTAACCTGCAACCACACTCATAATGTTGAGATTTGCATCACAAACCACCTGGACATTAGTTGATTTGTCCATATGGCGATTTGTATAAATATATTGTCGGCCCCTAGGTGGTCTCAGCTCAACGTGTGTGCAATCTATGGTCCATAGCACATTGGGCATGCCAGCAAGCTCATAGAAAGCTACCCTGACAGCATGCCACTGCGACTCCTGGGTAGGGAAGCAGATAGAGGCATTTATATGTGGTTCCAAGACATCCAAAACCTGAGTGGACATTAAGAAATATAAAGTGAGTGTCATGATCTGTATTTAATACAATACTGTGTTCTAAGAGCTAACAGAAACAACACTTAGATATAGACGTGTATATATATTTCAACTCACCTGGTTCAAATATTTTGAAAAGGTGGGCTGGGTGACACCGATGACGTCGCCTGTCACAGCCTGGAAGCTCCCAGTAGCCATAAAGTGCAACACAGCCAGAAGTTTGTGCAGGCCTGAGACAGAGCGAGAGCGTGCTGTCTCAGGGTCTAGTCCCAGTTTGACAAGGTCATACAGACGGAAAATGTTGTTTCTATTTAGGCGAAACATCTGTATGACCCTATCATCAGACAATGCGTTTAAGTTTAAACGTCCTCTAAAAAATCGTGGCTGGCGCAGCCTCCGCGGCACCTGCTCAACCTGCTGACAATGTTCACTTACCTGGCCCTGATTTATGGACGAGTCATGGATCACTCTCAGGTATCCCCCAGCAACCAAAAAATCTGTAGCACACACCACAGCTGCCATTTCAGAGTGAGAGATATTCAAAAGGTGCCTTGGACCCTTTTATAGGGCCAAACATTCAGGTGTGACTAATGGATAATTGAATACACATGTAAACACGCTTCTCAAGAGCAGGTCTACTTTTTTTTAGGACTTTTATACGATTTGTATTTTTTCACGACCGCAAAAGCATTTTCACGGTAGACATTACAAATACGAATGGATAGTAAATGACCGTGATTCATACCTAAACAGCCGCGTTTTGACCGATGGTGTATTCATTCGTATTTTTTTACAACAACTTCAAAAAAAATACGAATGCCCTCATCACTGCCGTGATTTTAGGTTAGCAAATTACCGAGATGACACTTTGAAGAAAAAACGGCATCTCGGTCAAAATCGGGAGCTTAGTAAATATACCCCATAGTGTTAAGAATATTTCTCCTGTGTTCGAGAAACTGTATAGTGCGACCTACTGTACATAATATAAAACACAAGGACAAAGGAGAAGATATATAACATATTGAGTAGTGCAGTTTATAAAACAAATGATTGGGAATTCCTGTTATATTTAGAGCAAACACTCTTCTTTGTTTTGTTGATAATGTGCACAGGTAGTACATCTATTGTGATTACATTTAGAAAACCTTTTACTTGATCTCCAGTAATGGTCCTGAAGTTTGCATTCCCTTCCCTTTTAGGCAAAGCTCTAAAAAAAGCTAGAGGCCAAAATGTTCTTAAGATTCTTGACTTTCTTGAATATCATAAAAGTTTTTTTTATTGAGCTGCTGGTTCAGGGTCTGTGAGTAGTAAATCATAATTCTGCTTCTGCCAAAATTGCAAACATTGCCAAGAGAAATTAATTTGTAATTGTATTTAGAGATGAATGACAGACTTTTCTCTACCTGACCATACTTATTACATCAGAGTTTTCTATATCTTTAGCATTAAGTAACAAAGATCTGTCTATAGCAAAAGAACAGTACAGTACCAAGCCTGATACAAAACTTTTTGTGGCATCTCAAGCCAAATGACGCAAAAGGATAAGTGTATGAGGACACGTGTACCATAGTGGCCTGGGGTACCATAGGGAAGTCTGCTGTAGCTACCAATGCAGGGAAGAAGCGTATGATATAAAAAAGGAGTACTGTATATATAGATTACATCACAAGACAGCTGCATATGTTGTTACAGCACAGTATATTGTATTAAAAGTTATAGTTCTTGAATATGTGCCTGGGTCAAGGACCAATAGGGTTTGGGCTACAACTCCCATTATGAGCCATAAGGTTAAAATAATTTTCTTCATAGATACTGCTAATTCTTAATCATCTCATGATACACTAATAGACTACAGTTTGGACATATTGGGGCTGGTGCAGCTGAACCGGGGTCCATTTGTGAAGTGTACCCTGTATATTTTTACTCTGCGCCTGTCCCAGAATAAAGTATACCCAAGTCAGCTACAAATGCTCCCACAACGCCCTAACCACGGGTGGACTGGGATGGAATACCAGCCCGGAAAATTTCTGGAAGTAGTCTTAATAGAGGCAGGGTCTGTCAAGGGGGATGGGGAAAAAACAAACACATTGGCACCCACAGGAGAAAAAAAAATACATTGGTTCCCACTTGAAAAAATTCTAACACATTGGCCCCCACAGGAAAAAGCAAACACACACACACACACACACACACACACACACACACACACACACACACACACACACACACACACACACACACACACACACACACATTGTCTCCGACATGAAAAAAAACACCAAGAGGTAAAAACGGTTGTAACAGGGCAAAAACACATGCATTTGCCCCACATAAAAAAAAAAGCATTGGCTCTGTAATACCCCACATATAGTAACATAATAACATAGTAACTAAGGTTGAAAAAAGACAATCGTACATCGAGTTCAACCTATTTGTGGTCTCCTATCCAGTCTTATTATAGGACTAGTTATTATAGAACAGTTATGCATGTACATTTTTTTAATATATATTATACCACATACTGGGCCCCTGGGTGTAATTGTCCCCTCACATATGTAAAGGAATTCATAGAGCCCATAGGGGTACATGGGCTGTACTTTTGCTGCCCCTGTCAGCTTTCACAGGGAGAGTTTGGCGCCACTGTCTGCTATAATAAACCACCATTGCTCAGCAACACCTGGAGCATGGGAAACTGGGCCTCCACTGATTGGCCCCCCTGGGTAGCACGGCAGACTAGCAGAGAGTGGACTGTTGCTGGGGCAAGGGGAACCAGTGACTGCTGAGGACGGAGGTGGTCCTGGGAGCCCCTGACCCAGTGGCGTAACTAGAAATTTTCCTCCCCCAAGCCAAAATACCTTATACCCCAGTTTTGCAACCTGCACGCCCAGACGTTAGCCACCACAGGAAAGAAAAATAATCCTGATTCATGCCCCTTACATTATTTGTCATTTTTCCTCCTTATAGTAATGCCCAGTATACATTATTCCACATACTGCAATGGCCTTAGCCATTATGCCACACACAATAATGCACATGACACAATATGCACACACTGTAATGCCACCGACACATTATGCCACACACCGTAATGCCTGTGACACATTATGACAGGAATCGCAATGCCCGTTATACATTATGCTACACACTGCAATGCCCCTGATACATTATAGCACATACAATGTCTGTGACACAGTATGACACACACCACAATGATCCTGAGACATTATACCACATACAACAATGCCCGTGATATACTATACAACACACCGTAATGCCTGACACATTATGACACACACCGCAATGTCCGTGATACATTATGCCACACACCGTAATGCCCATTACACATTAAGTTCTACAGTAAGGCTTCTAATTACTTTTAAATTACCTGCTCGTTGCCACGGGTTTCATGCTCTTGGTTCCATGCACGGTGCCAGGAGTTTTCATGCTCAGGGTGTCATGCTCGTTGCCAGGGGTTTCATGCACTGGGTGTCATGCTCGTTGCCAGGGGTTTCATGCACTGGGTGTCATGCTCGTTGCTAGGGGGTAGTGCTTGTTGCTAGGGCCGTGCTCCCAGTGCCACATATGCCCCCAGTGCCAGATCTTCCCCCACAGTGCCAGGTATATGCCCCCAGTGCCAGGTATATGCCCCCAGTGCCAGATCTTCCCCCACAGTGCCAGGTATATGCCCCCAGTGCCAGGTATATGCCCCCAGTGCCAGATCTTCCCCCACAGTGCCAGGTATATGCCCCCAGTGCCAGATCTTCCCCCACAGTGCCAGATATTCCCCCACAGTGCCAGGTATATGCCCCCAGTGCCAGATCTTCCCCCACAGTGCCAGGTATATGCCCCCAGTGCCAGGTATATGCCCCCAGTGCCAGATCTTCCCCCACAGTGCCAGGTATATGCCCCCAGTGCCAGGTATATGCCCCCAGTGCCAGATCTTCCTCCACAGTGCCAGGTATATGCTAGAGATGAGCGGGTTCGGTTCCTCGGAATCCGAACCCCCCCGAACTTCACGCTTTTTACACGGGTCCGAAGCAGACTCGGATCTTCCCGCCTTGCTCGGCTAACCCGAGCGCGCCCGAACGTCATCATCCCGCTGTCGGATTCTCGCGAGGCTCGTATTCTATTGCGAGACTCGGATTCTATATAAGGAGCCGCGCGTCGCCGCCATTTTCACACGTGCATTGAGATTGATAGGGAGAGGACGTGGCTGGCGTCCTCTCCGATTAGATAGAGAGTGAGACACTTGATTTACTGGAGCATTAGGAGTACTCAGAGAGTGCAGAGTTTTGCTGATAGTTATACTAGTGGTGACCACCAGTTTTATTTATTATTTAATATAATCCGTTCTCTGCCTGAAAAAAAAGATACACAGTCACATACCATATCTGTGCTCAGCCTCAGTGTGCTGCATGATAATATCATCTATGTATATCTGACTGTGCTGAGTAGTGCTCACTGCTCACACAGCTTAATTGTGGGGGAGACTGGGGAGCAGTTATAGCAGGAGTACATATTTAACAGTGCACACTTTTGCTGCCAGAGTGCCAGTGTGACTGACCAGCAGTGACCACCAGTATATTGTCTGCCTGAAAAAGTTAAACACTCGTGTGGTGTTTTTTTTTTAAATTCTATATATAAACGCATTCTGCTGACAGTGTCCAGCAGGTCCGTCATTCATTATATTTCTATCTTCTTCATACTAGTAGTTTAGGAGTCTGCAGTGCTGACAGTGTCCAGCAGGTCCGTCATCATACAATATATACCTGTCCTGCAGTAGTGATATATATATTTTTTATATCATTATCATCCAGTCTATACTAGCAGACGCAGTACGGTAGTCCACGGCTGTAGCTACCTCTGTGTCGGCAGTCGCTCGTCCATAATTGTATACCTACCTGTGGTGTTTTTTTTTTTCCTATCTTCTTCATACTAGTAGTTTAGGAGTCTGCAGTGCTGACAGTGTCCAGCAGGTCCGTCATTATACAATATATACCTGTCCTGCAGTAGTGATATATATATATTTTTTATATCATTATCATCCAGTCTATACTAGCAGACGCAGTACGGTAGTCCACGGCTGTAGCTACCTCTGTGTCGGCAGTCACTCGTCCATAATTGTATACCTACCTGTGGTGGGTTTTTTTTTTCTATCTTCTTCATACTAGTAGTTTAGGAGTCTGCAGTGCTGACAGTGTCCAGCAGGTCCGTCATTATACAATATATACCTGTCCTGCAGTAGTGATATATATATATTTTTTATATCATTATCATCCAGTCTATATTAGCAGACGCAGTACGGTAGTCCACGGCTGTAGCTACCTCTGTGTCGGCAGTCGCTCGTCCATAATTGTATACCTACCTGTGGTGGTTTTTTTTTTCTATCTTCTTCATACTAGTAGTTTAGGAGTCTGCAGTGCTGACAGTGTCCAGCAGGTCCGTCATTATACAATATATACCTGTCCTGCAGTAGTGATATATATATATTTTTTATATCATTATCATCCAGTCTATACTATCAGACGCAGTACGGTAGTCCACGGCTGTAGCTACCTCTGTGTCGGCAGTCGCTCGTCCATAATTGTATACCTACCTGTGGTGTTTTTTTTTCTTCTATCTTCTTCATACTAGTAGCTTAGGAGTCTGCAGTGCTGACAGTGTCCAGCAGGTCCGTCATTATACAATATATACCTGTCCTGCAGTAGTGATATATATATATTTTTTATATCATTATCATCCAGTCTATACTAGCAGACGCAGTACGGTAGTCCACGGCTGTAGCTACCTCTGTGTCGGCAGTCGCTCGTCCATAATTGTATACCTACCTGTGGTGGGTTGTTTTTTTCTATCTTCTTCATACTAGTAGTTTAGGAGTCTGCAGTGCTGACAGTGTCCAGCAGGTCCGTCATTATACAATATATACCTGTCCTGCAGTAGTGATATATATATATTTTTTATATCATTATCATCCAGTCTATACTAGCAGACGCAGTACGGTAGTCCACGGCTGTAGCTACCTCTGTGTCGGCAGTCGCTCGTCCATAATTGTATACCTACCTGTGGTGGTTTTTTTTTTTTCTATCTTCTTCATACTAGTAGTTTAGGAGTCTGCAGTGCTGACAGTGTCCAGCAGGTCCGTCATTATACAATATATACCTGTCCTGCAGTAGTGATATATATATATTTTTTATATCATTATCATCCAGTCTATACTAGCAGACGCAGTACGGTAGTCCACGGCTGTAGCTACCTCTGTGTCGGCAGTCGCTCGTCCATAATTGTATACCTACCTGTGGTGGTTTTTTTTCTTCTATCTTCTTCATACTAGTAGTTTAGGAGTCTGCAGTGCTGACAGTGTCCAGCAGGTCTGTCATTATACATTATATACCTGTCCTGCAGTAGTGATATATATATATTTTTTATATCATTATCATCCAGTCTATACTAGCAGACGCAGTACGGTAGTCCACGGCTGTAGCTACCTCTGTGTCGGCAGTCGCTCGTCATCCATAAGTATACTAGTATCCATCCATCTCCATTGTTTACCTGAGGTGCCTTTTAGTTGTGCCTATTAAAATATGGAGAACAAAAATGTTGAGGTTCCAAAAATAGGGAAAGATCAAGATCCACTTCCACCTCGTGCTGAAGCTGCTGCCACTAGTCATGGCCGAGACGATGAAATGCCATCAACGTCGTCTGCCAAGGCCGATGCCCAATGTCATAGTACAGAGCATGTAAAATCCAAAACACCAAATATCAGTAAAAAAAGGACTCAAAAATCTAAAATAAAATCGTCGGAGGAGAAGCGTAAACTTGCCAATATGCCATTTACCACACGGAGTGGCAAGGAACGGCTGAGGCCCTGGCCTATGTTCATGGCTAGTGGTTCAGCTTCACATGAGGATGGAAGCACTCAGCCTCTCGCTAGAAAAATGAAAAGACTTAAGCTGGCAAAAGCACAGCAAAGAACTGTGCGTTCTTCGAAATCACAAATCCACAAGGAGAGTCCAATTGTGTCGGTTGCGATGCCTGACCTTCCCAACACTGGACGTGAAGAGCATGCGCCTTCCACCATTTGCACGCCCCCTGCAAGTGCTGGAAGGAGCACCCGCAGTCCAGTTCCTGATAGTCAGATTGAAGATGTCAGTGTTGAAGTACACCAGGATGAGGAGGATATGGGTGTTGCTGGTGCTGGGGAGGAAATTGACCAGGAGGATTCTGATGGTGAGGTGGTTTGTTTAAGTCAGGCACCCGGGGAGACACCTGTTGTCCGTGGGAGGAATATGGCCATTGACATGCCTGGTGAAAATACCAAAAAAATCAGCTCTTCGGTGTGGAAGTATTTCAACAGAAATGTGGACAACATTTGTGAAGCCGTGTGTTGCCTTTGTCAAGCTGTAATAAGTAGGGGTAAGGACGTTAACCACCTCGGAACATCCTCCCTTATACGTCACCTGCAGCGCATTCATCATAAGTCAGTGACAAGTTCAAAAACTTTGTGCGACAGCGGAAGCAGTCCACTGACCAGTAAATCCCTTCCTCTTGTAACCAAGCTCACGCAAACCACCCCACCAACTCCCTCAGTGTCAATTTCCTCCTTCCCCAGGAATGCCAATAGTCCTGCAGGCCATGTCACTGGCAATTCTGACGAGTCCTCTCCTGCCTGGGATTCCTCCGATGCATCCTTGCGTGTAACGCCTACTGCTGCTGGCGCTGCTGTTGTTGCTGCTGGGAGTCGATGGTCATCCCAGAGGGGAAGTCGTAAGACCACTTTTACTACTTCCACCAAGCAATTGACTGTCCAGCAGTCCTTTGCGAGGAAGATGAAATATCACAGCAGTCATCCTGCTGCAAAGCGGATAACTGAGGCCTTGGCATCCTGGGCGTTGAGAACCGTGGTTCCGGTATCCATCATTACTGCAGAGCCAACTATAGACTTGTTTGAGGTACTGTGTCCCCGGTACCAAATACCATCTAGGTTCCATTTCTCTAGGCAGGCGATACCGAAAATGTACACAGACCTCAGAAAAAGACTCACCAGTGTCCTAAAAAATGCAGTTGTACCCAATGTCCACTTAACCACGGACATGTGGACAAGTGGAGCAGGGCAGACTCAGGACTATATGACTGTGACAGCCCACTGGGTAGATGTATGGACTCCCGCAGCAAGAACAGCAGCGGCGGCACCAGTAGCAGCATCTCGCAAACGCCAACTCTTTCCTAGGCAGGCTACGCTTTGTATCACCGCTTTCCAGAACACGCACACAGCTAAAAACCTCTTACGGCAACTGAGGAAGATCATCGCAGAATGGCTTACCCCAATTGGACTCTCCTGTGGATTTGTGGCATCGGACAACGCCAGAAATATTGTGTGTGCATTAAATATGGGCAAATTCCATCACGTCCCATGTTTTGCACATACCTTGAATTTGGTGGTGCAGAATTATTTAAAAAACAAGAGGGGCGTGCAAGAGATGCTGTCGGTGGCCAGAAGAATTGCGGGACACTTTCGGCGTACAGGCACCACGTACAGAAGACTGGAGCAACACCAAAAACGCCTGAACCTGCCCTGCCATCATCTGAAGCAAGAAGTGGTAACGAGGTGGAATTCAACCCTCTATATGCTTCAGAGGTTGGAGGAGCAGCAAAAGGCCATTCAAGCCTATACAACTGAGCACGATATAGGAGGTGGAATGCACCTGTCTCAAGCGCAGTGGAAAATGATTTCAACGTTGTGCAAGGTTCTGCAACCTTTTGAACTTGCCACACGTGAAGTCAGTTCAGACACTGCCAGCCTGAGTCAGGTCATTCCCCTCATCAGGCTTTTGCAGAAGAAGCTGGAGACATTGAAGGAGGAGCTAACACAGAGCGATTCCGCTAGGCATGTGGGACTTGTGGATGGAGCCCTTAATTCGCTTAACAAGGATTCACGGGTGGTCAATCTGTTGAAATCAGAGCACTACATTTTGGCCACCGTGCTCGATCCTAGATTTAAAACCTACGTTGTATCTCTCTTTCCGGCAGACACAAGTCTGCAGGGGTTCAAAGAACTGCTGGTGAGAAAATTGTCAAGTCAAGCGGAACGCGACCTGTCAACATCTCCTCCTTCACATTCTCCCGCAACTGGGGGTGCGAGGAAAAGGCTCAGAATTCCGAGCCCACCCGCTGGCGGTGATGCAGGGCAGTCTGGAGCGACTGTTGATGCTGACATCTGGTCCGGACTGAAGGACCTGCCAACGATTACGGACATGTCGTCTACTGTCACTGCATATGATTCTCTCCCCATTGAAAGAATGGTGGAGGATTATATGAGTGACCGCATCCAAGTAGGCACGTCAGACTGTACGTATACTGGCAGGAAAAAGAGGCAATTTGGAGGCCCTTGCACAAACTGGCTTTATTCTACCTAAGTTGCCCTCCCACAAGTGTGTACTCCGAAAGAGTGTTTAGTGCCGCCGCTCACCTTGTCAGCAATCGGCGTACGAGGTTACTTCCAGAAAATGTGGAGAAGATGATGTTCATTAAAATGAATTATAATCAATTCCTCCATGGAGACATTCACCAGCAGCAATTGCCTCCACAAAGTACACAGGGAGCTGTGATGGTGGATTCCAGTGGGGACGAATTGATAATCTGTGAGGAGGGGGATGTACACGGTGATGAATCGGAGGATGATGATGAGGTGGACATCTTGCCTCTGTAGAGCCAGTTTGTGCAAGGAGAGATTAATTGCTTCTTTTTTGGTGGGGGTCCAAACCAACCCGTCATTTCAGTCACAGTCGTGTGGCAGACCCTGTCACTGAAATGATGGGTTGGTTAAAGTGTGCATGTCCTGTTTATACAACATAAGGGTGGGTGGGAGGGCCCAAGGACAATTCCATCTTGCACCTCTTTTTTCTTTCATTTTTCTTTGCGTCATGTGCTGTTTGGGGAGTGTTTTTTGGAAGGGCCATCCTGCGTGACACTGCAGTGCCACTCTTAGATGGGCCAGGTGTTTGTGTCGGCCACTAGGGTCGCTGAGCTTACTCACACAGCTACCTCATTGCGCCTCTTTTTTTCTTTGCGTCATGTGCTGTTTGGGGAGTGTTTTTTGGAAGGGCCATCCTGCGTGACACTGCAGTGCCACTCCTAGATGGGCCAGGTGTTTGTGTCGGCCACTAGGGTCGCTGAGCTTAGTCACACAGCTACCTCATTGCGCCTCTTTTTTTCTTTGCGTCATGTGCTGTTTGGGGAGTGTTTTTTGGAAGGGCCATCCTGCGTGACACTGCAGTGCCACTCCTAGATGGGCCAGGTGTTTGTGTCGGCCACTAGGGTCGCTTAGCTTACTCACACAGCTACCTCATTGCGCCTCTTTTTTTTCTTCTTTGCGTCATGTGCTGTTTGGGGAGTATTTTTTGGAAGGGCCATCCTGCCTGACACTGCAGTGCCACTCCTAGATGGGCCAGGTGTTTGTGTCGGCCACTTGGGTCGCTGAGCTTAGTCACACAGCTACCTCATTGCGCCTCTTTTTTTCTTTGCGTCATGTGCTGTTTGGGGAGTGTTTTTTGGAAGGGCCATCCTGCGTGACACTGCAGTGCCACTCCTAGATGGGCCAGGTGTTTGTGTCGGCCACTTGGGTCGCTGAGTTTAGTCATCCAGCGACCTCGGTGCAAATTTTAGGACTAAAAATAATATTGTGAGGTGTGAGGTGTTCAGAATAGACTGAAAATGAGTGGAAATTATGGTTATTGAGGTTAATAATACTTTGGGATCAAAATGACCCCCAAATTCTATGATTTAAGCTGTTTTTTAGGGTTTTTTGAAAAAAACACCCGAATCCAAAACACACCCGAATCCGACAAAAAAAATTCGGTGAGGTTTTGCCAAAACGCGTTCGAACCCAAAACACGGCCGCGGAACCGAACCCAAAACCAAAACACAAAACCCGAAAAATTTCCGGTGCACATCTCTAGTATATGCCCCCAGTTCCAGGTATATGCCCCCAGTGCCAGGTATATGCCCCCAGTGCCAGATCTTCCCCCACAGTGCCAGGTATATGCCCCCAGTGCCAGGTATATGCCCCCAGTGCCAGATCTTCCCCCACAGTGCCAGGTATATGCTCCAAGTGCCAGGTATATGCCCCCAGTGCCAGGTATATGCCCCCAGTGCCAGATCTTCCCCCACAGTGCCAGGTATATGCCCCCAGTGCCAGGTATATGCCCCCAGTGCCAGATCTTCCCCCACAGTGCCAGGTATATGCCCCCAGTGCCAGATCTTCCCCCACAGTGCCAGGTATATGCCCCCAGTGCCAGGTATATGCCCCCCCAGTGCCAGATATTCCCCCACAGTGCCTGCTTCCCCCCCAGTGCCAGGTATATGCCCCCAGTGCCAGGTATATGCCCCCAGTGCCAGATCTTCACCCACAGTGCCAGGTATATGCCCCCAGTGCCAGGTATATGCCCCCAGTGCCAGGTATATGTCCCCAGTGCCAGATCTTCCCCCACAGTGCCAGGTATATGCCCCCAGTGCCAGGTATATGCCCCCCAGCGCCAGATCTTCCCCCCCAGTGCCAGGTATATGCCCCCAGTGCCAGATCTTCCCCCACAGTGCCAGGTATATGCCCCCAGTGCCAGGTATATGCCCCCAGTGCCAGATCTTCCCCCACAGTGCCAGGTATATGCCCACAGTACCTGCTTCCTCCCCCCCCGCACCTTTGTGTTGGAGGGACACGGAGCGCATAGCGCGCCTCTCCAGTGTCCCTCCTGGCTCTCCCCCGGCCGGTCTAAAAAATGAAGTGCCCGTTCGTGAGCCAATCAGAGCTCACGAACGGCACTTCCTTTATTAGACCGGCCGGGGGAGAGCCAGGAGGGACACAGGAGAGACGCGCTATGCGCTCCGTGTCCCTCCTAGTCCTTACAGCAGGGAGGGAGACCGCAGATTGACATGCGGACGCTCGTCCGCATGTCAATCTGTGCAAAGTCAGTGGCGCCCCCGCAGCCCCTCGCCCCCAAGCCACCGCAAGGACTGCGGGGGCAGTAGTTACGCCACTGCAGTATAGTGTAATCATGCCCATAGGTACATTTGTGTCATACTGGTTAATATATTACAAAATAACCATTGTGGAAAGTATAGGCATGTGTACTTTAAATGTATTCGTATTAGACAGCAGTTTAAATTTACTGTTCACTTTTACATTAACATGCTGATATAGGGGGTAATTCCAAGTTGAACGCAGCAGCTATTTTTTTAGCAGTTGGGCAAAACCATGTGCACTGCAGGGGAGGCAAATATAACATGTGCAGAGAGAGTTAGATTTGGGTGGGTTATTTTGTTTCTGTGCAGGGTAAATACTGGCTGTTTTATTTTTAAACTACAATTTAGATTGCAGATTGAAAACACCACACCCAAATCTATCTCTTTCTGCACATGTTATATTTGCCTCCCCTGCAGTGCACATGTTTTTGCCCAACTGCTAAAAAATTTCCTGCTGCGATCAACTTGGAATTACTCGCATAATCTGATGATATGTTTCTGTTTAGAGTATTTTATTGTCATTGGGCATGGCATGTCAAAGCCATTTTTAAGTTTTATTATTCAATATTTTTATGATATTTTGTAATTTTCCCTCAGTTTGCTTAAATAGTAGTGATGAGAGGGTTCGGTTCCTCGGAAACCGAACCACCCCGAACTTCACCCATTTTACACGGGTCCGAGGCATACTCGGATTCTCATGTATGGCTCGGGTAACCCGAGCGCGCCCGAACGTCATCATCCCGCTGTCGGATTCTCGCGAGATTCGGATTCTATATAAGCAGCCGCGCATCGCCGCCATTTTCACTCTTGCATTGGAACTGTTAGGGAGAGGACGTGGCTGGCGTCCTCTCCGTTATTGTTGAACTTGATTGTGCACTATTGCTTAATTGTGGGGAGGGCTGGGGAGCAGCTGTATAATATAGGAGGAGTACAGTGCAGAGTTTTGCTGATCAGTGACCACCAGTTATCCATTCTCTGCCTGAAAAAAACGCTCCATATCTGTGCTCAGTGTGCTGCATATATCTGTGCTCACACTGCTTAATTGTGGGGACTGGGGAGCAGCTGTATTATATAGCAGGAGTACAGTGCAGAGTTTTGCTGACAGTGACCACCAGTATACGTTGTCTGCCTGAAAAACACTCCATATCTGTGCTCAGTGTGCTGCTTTATTGTGGGGACTGGGGACCACCAGTATAATATTATATAGGAGGAGTACAGTGCAGAGTTTTGCTGACCAGTGACCACCAGTATATAATATATAGCATTACGGTACAGTAGGCCACTGCTGTACCTACCTCTTTGTCGTCATTAAGTATACTATCCATCTAGATTCTATACCTGTGGTGCATTTCAGTTGTGCAGTTTGCTGACACAGTGACCACCAGTATATATAGCAGTACGGTACGGAAGGCCACTGCTGTACCTACCTCTGTGTCGTCATTAAGTATACTATCCATCTACATTCTATACCTGTGGTGCATTTTAGTTTTGCAGTTTGCGGACACAGTGACCACCAGTATACTATATATAGCAGTACGGTACGGAAGGCCACTGCTGTACCTACCTCTGTGTCGTCATTAAGTATACTATCCATCTACATTCTATACCTGTGGTGCATTTTAGTTTTGCAGTTTGCTGACACAGTGACCACCAGTATACTATATATAGCAGTACGGAAGGCCACTGCTGTACCTACCTCTGTGTCGTCATTAAGTATACTATCCATCTACATTCTATACCTGTGGTGCATTTTAGTTTTGCAGTTTGCTGACACAGTGACCACCAGTATACTATATATAGCAGTACGGTACAGAAGGCCACTGCTGTACCTACCTCTGTGTCGTCATTAAGTATACTATCCATCTACATTCTATACCTGTGGTGCATTTTAGTTTTGCAGTTTGCTGACACAGTGACCACCAGTATACTATATATAGCAGTACGGAAGGCCACTGCTGTACCTACCTCTGTGTCATCATTAAGTATACTATCCATCTACATTCTATACCTGTGGTGCATTTTAGTTTTGCAGTTTGCTGACACAGTGACCACCAGTATACTATATATAGCAGTACGGTACGGAAGGCCACTGCTGTACCTACCTCTGTGTCGTCATTAAGTATACTATCCATCTACATTCTATACCTGTGGTGCATTTTAGTTTTGCAGTTTGCTGACACAGTGACCACCAGTATACTATATATAGCAGTACGGTACGGAAGGCCACTGCTGTACCTACCTCTGTGTCGTCATTAAGTATACTATCCATCTACATTCTATACCTGTGGTGCATTTTAGTTTTGCAGTTTGCTGACACAGTGACCACCAGTATACAATATATAGCATTACGGTACGGAAGGGCACTGCTGTACCTACCTCTGTGTCGTCATTAAGTATACTATCCATCTACATTCTATACCTGTGGTGCATTTTAGTTTTGCAGTTTGCTGACACAGTGACCACCAGTATACTATATATAGCAGTACAGTACGGAAGGCCACTGCTGTACCTACCTCTGTGTCGTCATTAAGTATACTATCCATCTACATTCTATACCTGTGGTGCATTTTAGTTTTGCAGATTGCTGACAGTGACCACCAGTATATATAGCAGTACGGTACGGAAGGCCACTGCTCTACCTACCTCTGTGTCGTCAAGTATACTATCCATCCATACCTGAGGTGCATTTCAGTTGTGCGCAGTATATATAGTAGTAGGCCATTGCTATTGATAGTTACTGGCATATAATTCCACACATTAAAAAATGGAGAACAAAAATGTGGAGGTTAAAATAGGGAAAGATCAAGATCCACTTCCACCTCGTGCTGAAGCTGCTGCCACTAGTCATGGCCGAGACGATGAAATGCCATCAACGTCGTCTGCCAAGGCCGATGCCCAATGTCATAGTATAGAGCATGTAAAATCCAAAAAACAAAAGTTCAGTAAAATGACCCAAAAATCAAAATTAAAAGCGTCTGAGGAGAAGCGTAAACTTGCCAATATGCCATTTACGACACGGAGTGGCAAGGAACGGCTGAGGCCCTGGCCTATGTTCATGGTTAGTGTTTCAGCTTCATATGAGGATGGAAGCACTCATCCTCTCGCTAGAAAAATGAAAAGACTTAAGCTGGCAAAAGCACAGCAAAGAACTGTGCGTTCTTCTAAATCACAAATACCCAAGGAGAGTCCAATTGTGTCGGTTGCGATGCCTGACCTTCCCAACACTGGACGGGAAGAGCTTGCGCCTTCCACCATTTGCACGCCCCCTGCAAGTGCTGGAAGGAGCACCCGCAGTCCAGTTCCTGATAGTCAAATTGAAGATGTCACTGTTAAAGTACACCAGGATGAGGATATGGGTGTTGCTGGCGCTGGGGAGGAAATTGACAAGGAGGATTCTGATGGTGAGGTGGTTTGTTTAAGTCAGGCACCCGGGGAGACACCTGACCACTAAATCCCTTCCTCTTGTAACCAAGCTCCTGCAAACCACACCACCAACTCCCTCAGTGTCAATTTCCTCCTTACCCAGGAAAGCCAATAGTCCTGCAGGCCATGTCACTGGCAAGTCTGACGAGTCCTCTCCTGCCTGGGATTCCTCCGATGCATCCTTGAGTGTAACGCCTACTGCTGCTGGCGCTGCTGTTGTTGCTGCTGGGAGTCGATCGTCATCCCAGAGGGGAAGTCGGAAGACCACTTGTACTACTTCCAGTAAGCAATTGACTGTCCAACAGTCCTTTGCGAGGAAGATGAAATATCACAGCAGTCATCCTGCTGCAAAGCAGATAATTCAGGCCTTGGCAGCCTGGGCGGTGAGAAACGTGGTTCCGGTATCCACCGTTAATTAGTGATGAGCGGGTTTGGTTTTTCGGAAACCGAACCTCCCCGAACTTCACCCTTTTTACACGGGTCCGAGGCAGGTTCGAACCTTCCCGATTTGCTCGGCTAACCCGAGCGCGCCCGAACGTCATCACCCCGCTGTAGGATTCTCGCGAGATTCGGATTCTATATAAGCAGCCGCACGTCGCCGCCATTTTCACTCGTGCATTGGAGATGATAGGGAGAGGACGTGGCTGGCGTCCTCTCCGTTTATTGTTGAAGTTGATTGCTTTATTGCTTAATTGTGGGGAGGACTGGGGAGCAGCTGTTAGGAGGAGTACAGTGCAGAGTTTTGCTGATAAGTGACCACCAGTTTTTATCCGTTCTCTGCCTGAAAAAAAACGCTCCATACCATATCTGTGCTCAGTGTGCTGCATAATATATCTGTGCTGAGTGCTCACACTGCTTAATTGTGGGGACTGGGGAGCAGCATATAGCAGGAGTACAGTGCAGAGTTTTGCTGACAGTGACCACCAGTATACGTTGTCTGCCTGAAAAACACTCCATATCTGTGCTCAGTGTGCTGCTTTATTGTGGGGACTGGGGACCACCAGTATAATTAATATTATATAGGAGGAGTACAGTGCAGAGTGCACTGCTGTACCTACCTCTGTGTCGTCATCCATTAAGTATACTATCCATCTACATTCTATACCTGTGGTGCATTTTAGTTTTGCAGTTTGCTGACACAGTGACCACCAGTATACTATATATAGCAGTACGGTAGGCCACTGCTGTACCTACCTCTGTGTCGTCATCCATTAAGTATACTATCCATCTACATTCTATACCTGTGGTGCATTTTAGTTTTGCAGTTTGCTGACACAGTGACCACCAGTATACTATATATAGCAGTACGGTAGGCCACTGCTGTACCTACCTCTGTGTCGTCATCCATTAAGTATACTATCCATCTACATTCTATACCTGTGGTGCATTTTAGTTTTGCAGTTTGCTGACACAGTGACCACCAGTATACTATATATAGCAGTACGGTAGGCCACTGCTGTACCTACCTCTGTGTCGTCATCCATTAAGTATACTATCCATCTACATTCTATACCTGTGGTGCATTTTAGTTTTGCAGTTTGCTGACACAGTGACCACCAGTATACTATATATAGCAGTACGGTAGGCCACTGCTGTACCTACCTCTGTGTCGTCATCCATTAAGTATAATATCCATCTACATTCTATACCTGTGGTGCATTTTAGTTTTGCAGTTTGCTGACACAGTGACCACCAGTATACTATATATAGCAGTACGGTAGGCCACTGCTGTACCTACCTCTGTGTCGTCATCCATTAAGTATACTATCCATCTACATTCTATACCTGTGGTGCATTTTAGTTTTGCAGTTTGCTGACACAGTGACCACCAGTATACTATATATAGCAGTACGGTAGGCCACTGCTGTACCTACCTCTGTGTCGTCATCCATTAAGTATACTATCCATCTACATTCTATACCTGTGGTGCATTTTAGTTTTGCAGTTTGCTGACACAGTGACCACCAGTATACTATATATAGCAGTACGGTAGGCCACTGCTGTACCTACCTCTGTGTCGTCATCCATTAAGTATACTATTATCTACATTCTATACTTGTGGTGCATTTTAGTTTTGCAGTTTGCTGACACAGTGACCACCAGTATACTATATATAGCAGTACGGTAGGCCACTGCTGTACCTACCTCTGTGTCGTCATCCATTAAGTATACTATCCATCTACATTCTATACCTGTGGTGCATTTTAGTTTTGCAGTTTGCTGACACAGTGACCACCAGTATACTATATATAGCAGTACGGTAGGCCACTGCAGTACCTACCTCTGTGTCGTCATCCATTAAGTATACTATCCATCTACATTCTATACCTGTGGTGCATTTTAGTTTTGCAGTTTGCTGACACAGTGACCACCAGTATACTATATATAGCAGTACGGTAGGCCACTGCTGTACCTACCTCTGTGTCGTCATCCATTAAGTATAATATCCATCTACATTCTATACCTGTGGTGCATTTTAGTTTTGCAGTTTGCTGACACAGTGACCACCAGTATACTATATATAGCAGTACGGTAGGCCACTGCTGTACCTACCTCTGTGTCGTCATCCATTAAGTATACTATCCATCTACATTCTATACCTGTGGTGCATTTTAGTTTTGCAGTTTGCTGACACAGTGACCACCAGTATACTATATATAGCAGTACGGTAGGCCACTGCTGTACCTACCTCTATGTCGTCATCCATTAAGTATACTATCCATCTACATTCTATACCTGTGGTGCATTTTAGTTTTGCAGTTTGCTGACACAGTGACCACCAGTATACTATATATAGCATTACGGTAGGCCACTGCTGTACCTACCTCTGTGTCATCATCCATTAAGTATACTATCCATCTACATTCTATACCTGTGGTGCATTTTAGTTTTGCAGTTTGCTGACACAGTGACCACCAGTATACTATATATAGCAGTACGGTAGGCCACTGCTGTACCTACCTCTGTGTCGTCATCCATTAAGTATACTATCCATCTACATTCTATACCTGTGGTGCATTTTAGTTTTGCAGTTTGCTGACACAGTGACCACCAGTATACTATATATAGCAGTACGGTAGGCCACTGCTGTACCTACCTCTGTGTCGTCATCCATTAAGTATACTATCCATCTACATTCTATACCTGTGGTGCATTTTAGTTTTGCAGTTTGCTGACACAGTGACCACCAGTATACTATATATAGCAGTACGGTAGGCCACTGCTGTACCTACCTCTATGTCGTCATCCATTAAGTATACTATCCATCTACATTCTATACCTGTGGTGCATTTTAGTTTTGCAGTTTGCTGACACAGTGACCACCAGTATACTATATATAGCAGTACGGTAGGCCACTGCTGTACCTACCTCTGTGTCGTCATCCATTAAGTATACTATCCATCTACATTCTATACCTGTGGTGCATTTTAGTTTTGCAGTTTGCTGACACAGTGACCACCAGTATACTATATATAGCAGTACGGTAGGCCACTGCTGTACCTACCTCTGTGTCGTCATCCATTAAGTATACTATCCATCTACATTCTATACCTGTGGTGCATTTTAGTTTAGCAGTTTGCTGACACAGTGACCACCAGTATACTATATAGAGCAGTACGGTAGGCCACTGCTGTACCTACCTCTGTGTCGTCATCCATTAAGTATACTATCCATCTACATTCTATACCTGTGGTGCATTTTAGTTTTGCAGTTTGCTGACACAGTGACCACCAGTATACTATATATAGCAGTACGGTAGGCCACTGCTGTACCTACCTCTGTGTCGTCAAGTATACTATCCATCCATACCTGTGGTGCATTTCAGTTGTGCGCAGTAAATATAGTAGTAGGCCATTGCTATTGATACTGGCATATAATTCCACACATTAAAAAATGGAGAACAAAAATGTGGAGGTTAAAAATAAAATAGGGAAAGATCAAGATCCACTTCCAACTCGTGCTGAAGCTGCTGCCACTAGTCATGGCCGAGACGATGAAATGCCATCAACGTCATCTGCCAAGGCCGATGCCCAATGTCATAGTACAGAGCATGTAAAATCCAAAAAACAAAAGTTCAGTAAAATGACCCAAAAATCAAAATTAAAATCGTCTGAGGAGAAGCGTAAACTTGCCAATATGCCATTTACGACACGGAGTGGCAAGGAACGGCTGAGGCCCTGGCCTATGTTCATGGCTAGTGGTTCAGCTTCACATGAGGATGGAAGCACTCATCCTCTCGCTAGAAAAATGAAAAGACTTAAGCTGGCAAAAGCACAGCAAAGAACTGTGCGTTCTTCTAAATCACAAATCCCCAAGGAGAGTCCAATTGTGTCAGTTGCGATGCCTGACCTTCCCAACACTGGACGGGAAGAGCTTGCGCCTTCCACCATTTGCACGCCCCCTGCAAGTGCTGGAAGGAGCACCCGCAGTCCAGTTCCTGATAGTCAAATTGAAGATGTCACTGTTGAAGTACACCAGGATGAGGATATGGGTGTTGCTGGCGCTGGGGAGGAAATTGACAAGGAGGATTCTGATGGTGAGGTGGTTTGTTTAAGTCAGGCACCCGGGGAGACACCTGCCTGGTCAAAATACAAAAAAAATCACCTCTTCGGTGTGGAATTATTTCAACACAAATGCGGACAACAGGTGTCAAGCCGTGTGTTGCCTTTGTCAAGCTGTAATAAGTAGGGGTAAGGATGTTAACCACCTCGGAACATCCTCCCTTATACGTCACCTGCAGCGCATTCATCATAATTCAGTGACAAGTTCAAAAACTTTGGGTGACAGCGGAAGCAGTCCACTGACCACGAAATCCCTTCCTCTTGTAACCAAGCTCCTGCAATCCACACCACCAACTCCCTCAGTGTCAATTTCCTCCTTACCCAGGAAAGCCAATAGCCCTGCAGGCCATGTCACTGTCAAGTCTGACGAGTCCTCTCCTGCCTGGGATTCCTCCGATGCATCCTTGAGTGTAACGCCTACTGCTGCTGGCGCTGCTGTTGTTGCTGCTGGGAGTCGATCGTCATCCCAGAGGGGAAGTCGGAAGACCACTTGTACTACTTCCAGTAAGCAATTGACTGTCCAACAGTCATTTGCGAGGAAGATGAAATATCACAGCAGTCATCCTGCTGCAAAGCAGATAACTCAGGCCTTGGCAGCCTGGGCGGTGAGAAACGTGGTTCCGGTATCCATCGTTAATTCAGAGGCAACTATAGATTTGATTGAGGTACTGTGTCCCCGGTACCAAATAACATCTAGGTTCCATTTCTCTAGGCAGGCGATATCGAAAATGTACACAGACCTAAGAAAAAGACTCACCAGTGTCCTAAAAAATGCAGTTGTACCCAATGTCCACTTAACCACGGACATGTGGAAAAGTGGAGCAGGGCAGACTCAGGACTATATGACTGTGACAGCCCACTGGGTAGATGTATTGCCTCCCGCAGCAAGAACAGCAGCGGCGGCACCAGTAGCAGCATCTCGCAAACGCCAACTCGTTCCTAGGCAGGCTACGCTTTGTATCACCGCTTTCCAGAAGAGGCACACAGCTGACAACCTCTTACGGCAACTGAGGAAGATCATCGCAGAATGGCTTACCCCAATTGGACTCTCCTGGGGATTTGTGACATCGGACAACGCCAGCAATATTGTGTGTGCATTACATCTGGGTAAATTCCAGCACGTCTCATGTTTTGCACATACATTGAATTTGGTGGTGCAGAATTATTTAAAAAACGACAGGGGCGTGCAAGAGATGCTGTCGGTGGCCCGAAGAATTGCTGGCCACTTTCGGCATTCAGGCACCAAGTACAGAAGACTGGAGCACCACCAAACATTCCTGAACCTGCCCTGCCATCATCTGAAGCAAGAGGTGGTAACGAGGTGGAATTCAACCCTCTATATGCTTCAGAGGATGGAGGAGCAGCAAAAGGCCATTCAAGCCTATACATCTGCCCACGATATAGGCAAAGGAGGGGGAATGCACCTGACTCAAGCGCAGTGGAGAATGATTTCAACGTTGTGCAAGGTTCTGCAACCCTTTGAACTTGCCACACGTGAAGTCAGTTCAGACACTGCCAGCCTGAGTCAGGTCATTCCCCTCATCAGGCTTTTGCAGAAGAAGATGGAGACATTGAAGGAGGAGCTAAAACAGAGCGATTCCGCTAGGCATGTGGGACTTGTGGATGGAGCCCTTAATTCGCTTAACCAGGATTCACGGGTGGTCAATCTGTTGAAATCAGAGCACTACATTTTGGCCACCGTGCTCGATCCTAGATTTAAAACCTACGTTGTATCTCTCTTTCCGGCAGACACAAGTCTGCAGAGGTTCAAAGACCTGCTGGTGAGAAAATTGTCAAGTCAAGCGGAACGTGACCCGTCAACAGCTCCTCCTTCACATTCTCCCGCAACTGGGGGTGCGAGGAAAAGGCTAAGAATTCCGAGCCCACCCGCTGGCGGTGATGCAGGGCAGTCTGGAGCGAGTGCTGACATCTGGTCCGGACTGAAGGACCTGCCAACGATTACTGACATGTCGTCTACTGTCACTGCATATGATTCTCTCACCATTGAAAGAATGGTGGAGTATTATATGAGTGACCGCATCCAAGTAGGCACGTCAGACAGTCCGTACGTATACTGGCAGGAAAAAGAGGCAATTTGGAGGCCCTTGCACAAACTGGCTTTATTCTACCTAAGTTGCCCTCCCTCCAGTGTGTACTCCGAAAGAGTGTTTAGTGCAGCCGCTCACCTTGTGAGCAATCGGCGTACGAGGTTACTTCCAGAAAATGTGGAGAAGATGATGTTCATCAAAATGAATTATAATCAATTCCTCCGTGGAGACATTCACCAGCAGCAATTGCCTCCAGAAAGTACACGGGGACCTGAGATGGTGGATTCCAGTGGGGACGAATTAATAATCAGTGAGGAGGGGGATGTACACAGTGAAAGGGGTGAGGAATCGGAGGATGATGATGAGGTGGACATCTTGCCTCTGTAGAGCCAGTTTGTGCAAGGAGAGATTGATTGCTTCTTTTTTGGTGGGGGCCCAAACCAACCAGTCATTTCAGTCACAGTCGTGTGGCAGACCCTGTCGCTGAAATGATGGGTTCGTTAAAGTGTGCATGTCCTGTTTATACAACATAAGGGTGGGTGGGAGGGCCCAAGGACAATTCCATCTTGCACCTCTTTTTTCTTTCATTTTTCTTTGCATCATGTGCTGTTTAGGGACAATTTTTTTGAAGTGCCATCCTGCCTGACACTGCAGTGCCACTCCTAGATGGGCCAGGTGTTTGTGTCGGCCACTTGTGTCGCTTAGCTTAGTCACACAGCGACCTTGGTGCGCCTCTTTTTTTCTTTGCATCATGTGCTGTTTGGGGACAATTTTTTTGAAGTGCCATCCTGCCTGACACTGCAGTGCGACTCCTAGATGGGCCAGTTGTTTGTGTCGGCCACTTGTGTCGCTTAGCTTAGCCATCCAGCGACCTCGGTGCAAATTGTAGGACTAAAAATAATATTGTGAGGTGTGAGGTGTTCAGAATAGACTGGAAATTAGTGGAAATTATGGTAATTGAGGTTAATAATACTATGGGATCAAAATGACCCCCAAATTCAATGATTTAGGCTGTTTTTTAGGGTTTTTTGAAAAAAACACCCGAATCCAAAACACACCCGAATCCGACAAAAAAATTTCGGTGAGGTTTTGCCAAAACGCGTCCGAATCCAAAACACGGCCGCGGAACCGAATCCAAAACCAAAACACAAAAACCCGAAAAATGTCCGGTGCACATCACTACCGTTAATTCAGAGGCAACTAGAGACTTGATTGAGGTACTGTGTCCCCGGTACCAAATACCATCTAGGTTCCATTTCTCTAGGCAGGCGATACCGAAAATGTACACAGACCTCAGAAAAAGACTCACCAGTGTCCTAAAAAATGCAGTTGTACCCAATGTCCACTTAACCACGGACATGTGGACAAGTGGAGCAGGGCAGACTCAGGACTATATGACTGTGACAGCCCACTGGGTAGATGTATTGCCTCCCGCAGCAAGAACAGCAGCGGCGGCACCAGTAGCAGCATCTCGCAAACGCCAACTCGTTCCTAGGCAGGCTACGCTTTGTATCACCGCTTTCCAGAAGAGGCACACAGCTGACAACCTCTTACGGAAACTGAGGAAGATCATCGCAGAATGGCTTACCCCAATTGGACTCTCCTGGGGATTTGTGACATCGGACAACGCCAGCAATATTGTGCGTGCATTACATCTGGGCAAATTCCAGCACGTCCCATGTTTTGCACATACATTGAATTTGGTGGTGCAGAATTATTTCAAAAACGACAGGGGCGTGCAAGAGATGCTGTCGGTGGCCCGAAGAATTGCAGGCCACTTTCGGCATTCAGCCACCGCGTATAGAAGACTGGAGCACCACCAAACAATCCTGAACCTGCCCTGCCATCATCTGAAGCAAGAGGTGGTAACGAGGTGGAATTCAACCCTCTATATACTTCAGAGGATGGAGGAGCAGCAAAAGGCCATTCAAGCCTATACATCTGGCCACGATATAGGCAAAGGAGGGGGAATGCACCTGACTCAAGCGCATTGGAGAATGATTTCAACGTTGTGCAAGGTTCTGCAACCCTTTGAACTTGCCACACGTGAAGTCAGTTCAGACACTGCCAGCCTGAGTCAGGTCATTCCCCTCATCAGGCTTTTGCAGAAGAAGATGGAGACATTGAAGGAGGAGCTAAAACAGAGCGATTCCGCTAGGCATGTGGGACTTGTGGATGGAGCCCTTAATTCGCTTAACCAGGATTCACGGGTGGTCAATCTGTTGAAATCAGAGCACTACATTTTGGCCACCGTGCTCGATCCTAGATTTAAAACCTACGTTGTATCTCTCTTTCCGGCAGACACAAGTCTGCAGAGGTTCAAAGACCTGCTGGTGAGAAAATTGTCAAGTCAAGCGGAACGTGACCCATCAACATCTCCTCCTTCACATTCTCCCGCAACTGGGGGTGCGAGGAAAAGGCTAAGAATTCCGAGCCCACCCGCTGGCGGTGATGCAGGGCAGTCTGGAGCGAGTGCTGACATCTGGTCCGGACTGAAGGACCTGCCAACGATTACTAACATGTCGTCTACTGTCACTTCATATGATTCTCTCACCATTGAAAGAATGGTGGAGGATTATATGAGTGACCGCATCCAAGTAGGCACGTCAGACAGTCCGTACGTATACTGGCAGGAAAAAGAGGCAATTTGGAGGCCCTTGCACAAACTGGCTTTATTCTACCTAAGTTGCCCTCCCTCCAGTGTGTACTCTGAAAGAGTGTTTAGTGCAGCCGCTCACCTTGTCAGCAATCGGCGTACGAGGTTACTTCCAGAAAATGTGGAGAAGATGATGTTCATCAAAATGAATTATAATCAATTCCTCCGTGGAGACATTCACCAGCAGCAATTGCCTCCACAAAGTACACAGGGACCTGAGATGGTGGATTCCAGTGGGGACAAATTAATAATCTGTGAGGAGGGGGATGTACACAGTGATAGGGGTGAGGAATCGGAGGATGATGATGAGGTGGACATCTTGCCTCTGTAGAGCCAGTTTGTGCAAGGAGAGATTGATTGCTTCTTTTTTTGGTGGGGGCCCAAACCAACCAGTCATTTCAGTCACAGTCGTGTGGCAGACCCTGTCGCTGAAATGATGGGTTCGTTAAAGTGTGCATGTCCTGTTTATACAACATAAGGGTGGGTGGGAGGGCCCAAGGACAATTCCATCTTGCACCTCTTTTTTCTTTCATTTTTCTTTGCATCATGTGCAGTTTGGGGACAATTTTTTTGAAGTGCCATCCTGCCTGACACTGCAGTGCCACTCCTAGATGGGCCAGGTGTTTGTGTCGGCCACTTGTGTCGCTTAGCTTAGTCACACAGCGACCTTGGTGTGCCTCTTTTTTTCTTTGCATCATGTGCTGTTTGGGGACTATTTTTTTGAAGGGCCATCCTGCCTGACACTGCAGTGCCACTCCTAGATGGGCCAGGTGTTTGTGTCGGCCACTTGTGTCGCTTAGCTTAGTCACACAGCCACATTGGTGCGCCTCTTTTTTTCTTTGCATCATGTGCTGTTTGGGGACAATTTTTTTGAAGGGCCATCCTGCCTGACACTGCAGTGCCACTCCTAGATGGGCCAGGTGTTTGTGTCGGCCACTTGTGTCGCTTAGCTTAGTCACACAGCCACCTTGGTGCGCCTCTTTTTTTCTTTGCATCATGTGCTGTTTGGGGACAATTTTTTGGAAGGGCCATCCTGTCTTGATTGACACTGCAGTGCCACTCCTAGATGGGCCATCTTGCACCTCTTTTTTCTTTCATTTTTCTTTGCATCATGTGCTGTTTGGAGACAATTTTTTTGAAGGGCCATCCTGCCTGACACTGCAGTGCCACTCCTAGATGGGCCAGGTGTTTGTGTCGGCCACTTGTGTCATCATGTGCTGTTTGGGGACAATTTTTTTGAAGGGCCATCCTGCCTGACACTGCAGTGCCACTCCTAGATGGGCCAGGTGTTTGTGTCGGCCACTTGTGTCGCTTAGCTTAGTCACACAGCCACCTTGGTGCGCCTCTTTTTTTCTTTGCATCATGTGCTGTTTGGGGACAATTTTTTGGAAGGGCCATCCTGTCTTGATTGACACTGCAGTGCCACTCCTAGATGGGCCAGGTGTTTGTGTCGGCAACTTGTGTCGCTTAGCTTAGTCACACAGCCACCTTGGTGCGCCTCTTTTTTTCTTTGCATCATGTGCTGTTTGGGGACAATTTTTTGGAAGGGCCATCCTGTCTTGATTGACACTGCAGTGCCACTCCTAGATGGGCCAGGTGTTTGTGTCGGCCACTTGTGTCGCTTAGCTTAGTCACACAGCCACCTTGGTGCGCCTCTTTTTTTCTTTGCATCATGTGCTGTTTGGGGACAATTTTTTTGAAGGGCCATCCTGCCTGACACTGCAGTGCCACTCCTAGATGGGCCAGGTGTTTGTGTCGGCCACTTGTGTCGCTTAGCTTAGTCACACAGCCACCTTGGTGCGCCTCTTTTTTTCTTTGCATCATGTGCTGTTTGGGGACAATTTTTTGGAAGGGCCATCCTGTCTTGATTGACACTGCAGTGCCACTCCTAGATGGGCCAGATGTTTGTGTTGGCCACTTGTGTCGCTTAGCTTAGTCACACAGCGACCTTGGTGCGCCTCTTTTTTTCTTTGCATCATGTGCTGTTTGGGGACAATTTTTTGGAAGGGCCATCCTGTCTTGAGTGACACTGCAGTGCCACTCCTAGATGGGCCAGGTGTTTGTGTCGGCCACTTGTGTCGCTTAGCTTAGTCACACAGCCACCTTGGTGCGCCTCTTTTTTTCTTTGCATCATGTGCTGTTTGGGGACAATTTTTTGGAAGGGCCATCCTGTCTTGATTGACACTGCAGTGCCACTCCTAGATGGGCCAGGTGTTTGTGTCGGCCACTTGTGTCGCTTAGCTTAGTCACACAGCCACCTTGGTGCACCTCTTTTTTTCTTTGCATCATGTGCTGTTTGCGGAGTATTTTTTTGATGGGCCATCCTGCCTGACACTGCAGTGCCACTCCTAGATGGGCCAGGTGTTTGTGTCGGCCACTTGTGTCGCTTAGCTTAGTCACACAGCCACCTTGGTGCGCCTCTTTTTTTCTTTGCATCATGTGCTGTTTGGGGAGTATTTTTTTGAAGGGCCATCCTGCCTGACACTGCAGTGCCACTCCTAGATGCGCCAGGTGTTTGTGTCGGCCACTTGTGTCGCTTAGCTTAGTCACACAGCCACATTGGTGCGCCTCTTTTTTTCTTTGCATCATGTGCTGTTTAGGGACAATTTTTTTGAAGGGCCATCCTGCCTGACACTGCAGTGCCACTCCTAGATGGGCCAGGTGTTTGTGTCGGCCACTTGTGTCGCTTAGCTTAGTCACACAGCCACCTTGGTGCGCCTCTTTTTTTCTTTGCATCATGTGCTGTTTGGGGACAATTTTTTGGAAGGGCCATCCTGTCTTGATTGACACTGCAGTGCCACTCCTAGATGGGCCAGATGTTTGTGTCGGCCACTTGTGTCGCTTAGCTTAGTCACACAGCGACCTTGGTGCGCCTCTTTTTTTCTTTGCATCATGTGCTGTTTGGGGACAATTTTTTGGAAGGGCCATCCTGTCTTGATTGACACTGCAGTGCCACTCCTAGATGGGCCAGGTGTTTGTGTCGGCCACTTGTGTCGCTTAGCTTAGTCACACAGCGACCTTGGTGCACCTCTTTTTTTCTTTGCATCATGTGCTGTTTAGGGAGTATTTTTTTGATGGGCCATCCTGCCTGACACTGCAGTGCCACTCCTAGATGGGCCAGGTGTTTGTGTCGGCCACTTGTGTCGCTTAGCTTAGTCACACAGCCACCTTGGTGCGCCTCTTTTTTTCTTTGCATCATGTGCTGTTTGGGGAGTATTTTTTTGAAGGGCCATCCTGCCTGACACTGCAGTGCCACTCCTAGATGGGCCAGGTGTTTGTGTCGGCCACTTGTGTCGCTTAGCTTAGTCACACAGCCACCTTGGTGCGCCTCTTTTTTTCTTTGCATCATGTGCTGTTTGGGGACAATTTTTTTGAAGGGCCATCCTGCCTGACACTGCAGTGCCACTCCTAGATGGGCCAGGTGTTTGTGTCGGCCACTTGTGTCGCTTAGCTTAGTCACACAGCCACCTTGGTGCGCCTCTTTTTTTCTTTGCATCATGTGCTGTTTGGGGACAATTTTTTGGAAGGGCCATCCTGTCTTGATTGACACTGCAGTGCCACTCCTAGATGGGCCAGGTGTTTGTGTCGGCAACTTGTGTCGCTTAGCTTAGTCACACAGCGAACTTGGTGCGCCTCTTTTTTTCTTTGCATCATGTGCTGTTTGGGGACAATTTTTTGGAAGGGCCATCCTGTCTTGATTGACACTGCAGTGCCACTCCTAGATGGGCCAGGTGTTTGTGTCGGCCACTTGTGTCGCTTAGCTTAGTCACACAGCCACCTTGGTGCGCCTCTTTTTTTCTTTGCATCATGTGCTGTTTGGGGACAATTTTTTGGAAGGGCCATCCTGCCTGACACTGCAGTGCCACTCGTAGATGGGCCAGGTGTTTGTGTCGGCCACTTGTGTCGCTTAGCTTAGTCACACAGCCACCTTGGTGCGCCTCTTTTTTTCCTTGCATCATGTGCTGTTTGGGGACAATTTTTTGGAAGGGCCATCCTGTCTTGATTGACACTGCAGTGCCACTCCTAGATGGGCCAGATGTTTGTGTCGGCCACTTGTGTCGCTTAGCTTAGTCACACAGCGACCTTGGTGCGCCTCTTTTTTTCTTTGCATCATGTGCTGTTTGGGGACAATTTTTTGGAAGGGCCATCCTGTCTTGATTGACACTGCAGTGCCACTCCTAAATGGGCCAGGTGTTTGTGTCGGCCACTTGTGTCGCTTAGCTTAGTCACACAGCCACCTTGGTGCGCCTCTTTTTTTCTTTGCATCATGTGCTGTTTGGGGAGTATTTTTTTGAAGGGCCATCCTACCTGACACTGCAGTGCCACTCCTAGATGGGCCAGGTGTTTGTGTCGGCCACTTGTGTCGCTTAGCTTAGTCACACAGCCACCTTGGTGCGCCTCTTTTTTTCTTTGCATCATGTGCTGTTTGGGGACAATTTTTTTGAAGGGCCATCCTGCCTGACACTGCAGTGCCACTCCTAGATGGGCCAGGTGTTTGTGTCGGCCACTTGTGTCGCTTAGCTTAGTCACACAGCCACCTTGGTGCGCCTCTTCTTTTCTTTGCATCATGTGCTGTTTGGGGACAATTTTTTGGAAGGGCCATCCTGTCTTGATTGACACTGCAGTGCCACTCCTAGATGGGCCAGGTGTTTGTGTCGGCCACTTGTGTCGCTTAGCTTAGTCACACAGCGACCTTGGTGCACCTCTTTTTTTCTTTGCATCATGTGCTGTTTAGGGAGTATTTTTTTGATGGGCCATCCTGCCTGACACTGCAGTGCCACTCCTAGATGGGCCAGGTGTTTGTGTCGGCCACTTGTGTCGCTTAGCTTAGTCACACAGCCACCTTGGTGCACCTCTTTTTTTCTTTGCATCATGTGCTGTTTGGGGAGTATTTTTTTGAAGGGCCATCCTGCCTGACACTGCAGTGCCACTCCTAGATGGGCCAGGTGTTTGTGTCGGCCACTTGTGTCGCTTAGCTTAGTCACACAGCCACCTTGGTGCGCCTCTTCTTTTCTTTGCATCATGTGCTGTTTGGGGACAATTTTTTGGAAGGGCCATCCTGTCTTGATTGACACTGCAGTGCCACTCCTAGATGGGCCAGGTGTTTGTGTCGGCCACTTGTGTCGCTTAGCTTAGTCACACAGCCACCTTGGTGCGCCTCTTTTTTTCTTTGCATCATGTGCTGTTTGGGGAGTATTTTTTTGAAGGGCCATCCAGTCTGACACTGCAGTGCCACTCCTAGATGGGCCAGGTGTTTGTGTCGGCCACTTGTGTCGCTTAGCTTAGTCACACAGCCACCTTGGTGCACCTCTTTTTTTCTTTGCATCATGTGCTGTTTGGGGAGTATTTTTTTGAAGGGCCATCCTGCCTGACACTGCAGTGCCACTCCTAGATGGGCCAGGTGTTTGTGTCGGCCACTTGTGTCGCTTAGCTTAGTCACACAGCCACCTTGGTGCGCCTCTTTTTTCTTTGCATCATGTGCTGTTTGGGGACTATTTTTTTGAAGGGCCATCCTGCCTGACACTGCAGTGCCACTCCTAGATGGGCCAGGTGTTTGTGTCAGCCACTTGTGTCGCTTAGCTTAGCCATCCAGCGACCTCGGTGCAAATTTTAGGACTAAAAATAATATTGTGAGGTGTGAGGTGTTCAGAATAGACTGGAAATGAGTGGAAATTATGGTTATTGAGGTTAATAATACTATGGGATCAAAATGACCCCCAAATTCTATGATTTAAGCTGTTTTTTAGGGTTTTTTGAAAAAAACCACCCGAATCCAAAACACACCCGAATCCGACAAAAAAATTTCGTTTAGGTTTTGCCAAAACGCGTCCGAATCCAAAACACGGCCGCGGAACCGAACCCAAAACCAAAACACAAAACGCGAAAAATTTCCGGTGCACATCACTAATATATATATATATGTATATATATATATATATATATATATATATATATATAGTGCAGAAGTGGTTCCTTGGAGTGGGACTGGTGTGTCCCTCCTCACAATGCAAAATAAACCAGAAGACACGGGTGGTCTGGTCTTGAGATGCTGGGCTTCACCAAGGGGGGAAGCTGCAAGTGAAAGTAATTAAAACAGCTAATTGACAAGTGCTGCCAACAGTGCCCCTACCCTGCAGCGCTATGTGCGGTGCCCCCTCCGCACACACCTAGTTACGGCCCTGAACACAAGCACACTCCTGCTTACCCCTCCAGGCCGGACAGACACAGAAACACACGCACACTTCTGCTTACCTCTCCAGGCTAGACACACACAGAAACACATACACACTCCTGCTTACCCCTCCAAGTCGGACACAAACACACACAGAAAAACACGCACACTCCTGCTTACCCCTCCAGGCCGGACACAAACACACACAGAAACACACGCACACTCCTGCTTACCACTCCAGCTCCGGACACACACAGAAACACACGCACACTCCTGCTTGCCCCTCCAGGCCAGACACAAACACACACAGAAACACACACACTCCTGCTTACCCCTCCAAGCCGGACACAAACACAGACAGAAACACACACACACACACACACACACACACACACACACACACACACACACACACACACACACACACACACACACACACTCCTGCTTACCCCTCCAGGCTGGACACACACAGAAAAACACGCACACTCCTGCTTACCCCTCCAGGTCGGACACACACAGAAACACACGCACACTCCTGCTTACCCCTCCAAGCCGGACACACACAGAAACACACACACACACTCCTCACAAAGAAAAGGTTGTGGTACTGCGCTTATAGAAAAGAAATAAGTTATTCCTGTCGGTGCTGCTGAAGGGAGTGGAGCTACTACCCTGCTCCACCAAATTGGAAACACGGAAACACAAGGTTTTTTCCCAGCACACAGAACAGAATATGACAATTACAGGAACACTCAATGCAATAAATTTGTTTTGTATTCACAATTCTTTTTAAATCTATTTTATTGAAAAAATTCAAGAGTGATTGGGTTTTCAGTTTAAAACCACATAAAATGATAAACGTGTGACTACCTATTACCGGTAAACAAAAACATGACAAGAACAAACATAAAACATATAAAATGGGGGTGGAAAATCAATAAATAATGTAAAATGATTATTATGCCCCACAGTACTTCAGTGGTCTCCAGTACATAAGTTAAATATAAATGATTCTAATAGACGAGACGCGCTAATCAGCGACTTATTCCCTCTATAGCAATTGAGTTAGTCACTACTGGTACGCTTTCCAGGAGTAATCCTTACATGGGCACCCTCTCAGTTGAATTATAGAGCACCAGACGTTGTTGATCCTCCCAGTCAAGTGCATATAAACAGTCACTGGTATTGCACTATTTAGATATCCTTTCCGGTTAGAAAATACCTTACAGGGACGTCCAATAAATGTCCTGCACACGGGAGGGCACCCTGGCTGTGCAATACTCAGCACTGATGAACGGGGCCCGGAGTCCGCCGGCGTAAATCCCGTGCACGCTGCCTGTAGCGCTACACAGCGTTGCTCGGGATCGATGTTATCTGCGCAGATAACTGGAGACCACTGAAGTACTGTGGGGCATAATAATCATTTCTCTGACGTCCTAGTGGATGCTGGGAACTCCGTAAGGACCATGGGGAATTGACGGGCTCCGTAGGAGACTGGGCACTCTAAAGAAAAGATTAGGTACTATCTGGTGTGCACTGGCTCCTCCCTCTATGCCCCTCCTCCAGACCTCAGTTAGAATCTGTGCCCGGCCAGAGCTGGGTGCTCCTAGTGGGCTCTCCTGAGCTTACTAGTAAAGAAAGTATTTATTAGGTTTTTTATTTTCAGTGAGCTTCTGCTGGCAACAGACTCACTGCTACGTGGGACTAAGGGGAGAGAAGCAAACCTACCTGCTTGCAGCTAGCTTGTGCTTCTTAGGCTACTGGACACCATTAGCTCCAGAGGGTTCGAACACAGGCACCTGTCCTCGATCGTCCGTTCCCAGAGCCGCGCCGCCGTCCCCCTCGCAGAGCCAGAAGAACAGAAGCTTGAAGATGACGAAATTGGCGGCTGAAGACTCCTGTCTTCATTAAGGTAGCGCACAGAACCGCAGCTGTGCGCCATTGCTCCCAGCACACTTACACACTCCGGTCACTGTAGGAAAAATACATATATACAGTCTGGAACTGTATATATGTAAAAACCCCACCATTTTTTCACACAGAAAGCGGGACAGAAGCCCGCCACTGAGGGGGCGGGGCCTTCTTCCTCAGCACACCAGCGCCATTTTCTCTTCACAGCTCCGCTGGAAGCAGCTCCCCAGGCTCTCCCCTGCAGTATCCAGGTACAAGACTGGTTAAAAAGAGAGGGGGGGGCACATAAATTTAGGCGCAAATAAGACATATAAAGCAGCTATTGGGTAAATCACTTATTATCAGTGAGAATCCCTGTGTTATATATAGAGATGAGCGGGTTCGGTTCCTCGGAATCCGAACCAGCCTTAACTTCAGTTTTTTTTACACGGGGCCGAGCGACTCGGATCTTCCCGCCTTGCTCGGTTAACCCGAGCGCGCCCGAACGTCATCATCCCGCTGTCGGATTCTCGCGAGGCTCGGATTCTATCGTGAGACTCGGATTCTATATAAGGAGCCGCGCGTCGCCGCCATTTTCACACGTGCATTGAGATTGATAGGGAGAGGACGTGGCTGGTGTCCTCTCCGTTTAGAGTGACTAGTACTAGAGAGAGACACAAATTTTGGGGAGCATATAGGAGGAGTACTACTTGCTGCTGATAGTGTGACCAGTGACCAGTGCCACCAGTTTAATTAATCCGTTCTCTGCCTGAAAAAAAACGATACACAGTGTGACACAGTCACACATACCATATCTGTGCTCAGCCCAGTGTGCTGCATCATATACTGTATATCATTATCTGACTGTGCTGAGTGCTCACTGCTCACACAGCTTAATTGTGGGGGAGACTGGGGAGCAGTTATAGCAGGAGTACATATTTTAAGTACAGTGCACACTTTTGCTGCCAGAGTGCCACTGCCAGTGTGACTGACCAGTGACCACTGACCACCAGTATTGTGATTGTCTGCTGACCACCAGTATATTGTGATTGTCTGCCTGAAAAAGTTAAACACTCGTCGTGTGGTGTTTTTATAAACGCATTCTGCAGACAGTGTCCAGCAGGTCCGTCATTACATAATATATACCTGTCCGGCTGCAGTACTAGTGTGATATATATATATATATATATTTAATTTTATCTCATTATCATCCAGTCTATATTAGCAGCAGACACAGTACGGTAGTCCACGGCTGTAGCTACCTCTGTGTCGGCAGTCGCTCGTCCATCCATAATTGTAAACCACCTACCCGTGGTTTATTTTTTTTTTCTATCTTCTTGATACTAGTTGCTTACTTTAGGAGTCTGCAGTGCTGAGTCTGACAGACAGTGTCCAGCAGGTCCGTCATTACATAATATATACCTGTCCGGCTGCAGTACTAGTGTGATATATATATATATTTAAATTTGATCTCATTATCATCCAGTCTATATTAGCAGCAGACACAGTACGGTAGTCCACGGCTGTAGCTACCTCTGTGTCGGCAGTCGCTCGTCCATCCATAATTGTATACCACCTACCCGTGGTTTATTTTTTTTTTCTATCTTCTTGATACTAGTAGCTTACTTTAGGAGTCTGCAGTGCTGACAGACAGTGTCCAGCAGGTCCGTCATTACATAATATATACCTGTCCGGCTGCAGTACTAGTGTGATATATATATATATATTTTAATTTTATCTCATTATCATCCAGTCTATATTAGCAGCAGACACAGTACGGTAGTCCACGGCTGTAGCTACCTCTGTGTCGGCAGTCGCTCGTCCATCCATAATTGTATACCACCTACCCGTGGTTTATTTATTTTTTCTATCTTCTTGATACTAGTAGCTTACTTTAGGAGTCTGCAGTGCTGAGTCTGACAGACAGTGTCCAGCAGGTCCGTCATTACATAATATATACCTGTCCGGCTGCAGTACTAGTGTGATATATATATATATATTTTAATTTTATCTCATTATCATCCAGTCTATATTAGCAGCAGACACAGTACGGTAGTCCACGGCTGTAGCTACCTCTGTGTCGGCAGTCGCTCGTCCATCCATAATTGTATACCACCTACCCGTGGTTTATTTATTTTTTCTATCTTCTTGATACTAGTAGCTTACTTTAGGAGTCTGCAGTGCTGAGTCTGACAGACAGTGTCCAGCAGGTCCGTCATTACATAATATATACCTGTCCGGCTGCAGTACTAGTGTGATATATATATATATTTAAATTTTATCTCATTATCATCCAGTCTATATTAGCAGCAGACTCAGTACGGTAGTCCACGGCTGTAGCTACCTCTGTGTCGGCAGTCGCTCGTCCATCCATAATTGTATACCACCTACCCGTGGTTTATTTTTTTTTTCTATCTTCTTGATACTAGTAGCTTACTTTAGGAGTCTGCAGTGCTGACAGACAGTGTCCAGCAGGTCCGTCATTACATAATATATACCTGTCCGGCTGCAGTACTAGTGTGATATATATATATATTTTAATTTTATCTCATTATCATCCAGTCTATATTAGCAGCAGACACAGTACGGTAGTCCACGGCTGTAGCTACCTCTGTGTCGGCAGTCGCTCGTCCATCCATAATTGTATACCACCTACCCGTGGTTTTTTTTTTTTTTTCTATCTTCTTGATACTAGTAGCTTACTTTAGGAGTCTGCAGTGCTGAGTCTGACAGATAGTGTCCAGCAGGTCCGTCATTACATAATATATACCTGTCCGGCTGCAGTACTAGTGTGATATATATATATATTTAAATTTTATCTCATTATCATCCAGTCTATATTAGCAGCAGACACAGTATGGTAGTCCACGGCTGTAGCTACCTCTGTGTCGGCAGTCGCTCGTCCATCCATAATTGTATACCACCTACCCGTGGTTTATTTTATTTTTTTCTATCTTCTTGATACTAGTAGCTTACTTTAGGAGTCTGCAGTGCTGAGTCTGACAGACAGTGTCCAGCAGGTCCGTCATTACATAATATATACCTGTCCGGCTGCAGTACTAGTGTGATATATATATATATTTAAATTTTATCTCATTATCATCCAGTCTATATTAGCAGCAGACACAGTACGGTAGTCCACGGCTGTAGCTACCTCTGTTTCGGCAGTCGCTCGTCCATCCATAATTGTATACCACCTACCCATGGTTTATTTTTTTTTCTATCTTCTTGATACTAGTAGCTTACTTTAGGAGTCTGCAGTGCTGACAGACAGTGTCCAGCAGGTCCGTCATTACATAATATATACCTGTCCGGCAGCAGTACTAGTGTGATATATATATATATTTTAATTTTATCTCATTATCATCCAGTCTATATTAGCAGCAGACACAGTACGGTAGTCCACGGCTGTAGCTACCTCTGTGTCGGCAGTCGCTCGTCCATCCATAAGTATACTAGTATCCATCCATCTCCATTGTTTACCTGAGGTGCCTTTTAGTTGTGCCTATTAAAATATGGAGAACAAAAATGTTGAGGTTCCAAAATTAGGGAAAGATCAAGATCGACTTCCACCTCGTGCTGAAGCTGCTGCCACTAGTCATGGCCGAGACGATGAAATGCCAGCAACGTCGTCTGCCAAGGCCGATGCCCAATGTCATAGTACAGAGCATGTAAAATCCAAAACACCAAATATCAGTAAAAAAAAGGACTCAAAAATCTAAAATAAAATTGTCGGAGGAGAAGCGTAAACTTGCCAATATGCCATTTACCACACGGAGTGGCAAGGAACGGCTGAGGCCCTGGCCTATGTTTATGGCTAGTGGTTCAGCTTCACATGAGGATGGAAGCACTCAGCCTCTCGCTAGAAAAATGAAAAGACTCAAGCTGGCAAAAGCACCGCAAAGAACTGTGCGTTCTTCGAAATCCCAAATCCACAAGGGGAGTCCAATTGTGTCGGTTGCGATGCCTGACCTTCCCAACACTGGACGTGAAGAGCATGCGCCTTCCACCATTTGCACGCCCCCTGCAAGTGCTGGAAGGAGCACTCGCAGTCCAGTTCCTGATAGTCAGATTGAAGATGTCAGTGTTGAAGTACACCAGGATGAGGAGGATATGGGTGTTGCTGGCGCTGGGAAGGAAATTGACAAAGAGGATTCTGATGGTGAGGTGGTTTGTTTAAGTCAGGCACCCGGGGAGACACCTGTTGTCCGTGGGAGGAATATGGCCGTTGACATGCCTGTTGAAAATACCAAAAAAATCAGCTCTTCGGTGTGGAAGTATTTCAACAGAAATGCTGACAACATTTGTCAAGCCATGTGTTGCCTTTGTCAAGCTGTAATAAGTAGGGGTAAGGACGTTAACCACCTCGGAACATCCTCCCTTATACGTCACCTGCAGCGCATTCATCATAAGTCAGTGACAAGTTCAAAAACTTTGGGCGACAGCGGAAGCAGTCCACTGACCAGTAAATCCCTTCCTCTTGTAACCAAGCTCACGCAAACCACCCCACCAACTCCCTCAGTGTCAATTTCCTCCTTCCCCAGGAATGCCAATAGTCCTGCAGGCCATGTCACTGTCAATTCTGACGAGTCCTCTCCTGCCTGGGATTCCTCCGATGCATCCTTGCGTGTAACGCCTACTGCTGCTGGCGCTGCTGTTGTTGCTGCTGGGAGTCGATGGTCATCCCAGAGGGGAAGTCGTAAGCCCACTTTTACTACTTCCACCAAGCAATTGACTGTCCAACAGTCCTTTGCGAGGAAGATGAAATATCACAGCAGTCATCCTGTTGCAAAGCGGATAACTGAGGCCTTGACAACTATGTTGGTGTTAGACGTGCGTCCGGTATCCGCCGTTAGTTCACAGGGAACTAGACAATTTCTTGAGGTAGTGTGCCCCCGTTACCAAATACCATCTAGGTTCCACTTCTCTAGGCAGGCGATACCGAGAATGTACACGGACGTCAGAAAAAGACTCACCAGTGTCCTAAAAAATGCAGCTGTACCCAATGTCCACTTAACCACGGACATGTGGACAAGTGGAGCAGGGCAGGGTCAGGACTATATGACTGTGACAGCCCACTGGGTAGATGTATGGACTCCCGCCGCAAGAACAGCAGCGGCGGCACCAGTAGCAGCATCTCGCAAACGCCAACTCTTTCCTAGGCAGGCTACGCTTTGTATCACCGGTTTCTAGAATACGCACACAGCTGAAAACCTCTTACGGCAACTGAGGAAGATCATCGCGGAATGGCTTACCCCAATTGGACTCTCCTGTGGATTTGTGGCATCGGACAACGCCAGCAATATTGTGTGTGCATTAAATATGGGCAAATTCCAGCACGTCCCATGTTTTGCACATACCTTGAATTTGGTGGTGCAGAATTTTTTAAAAAACGACAGGGGCGTGCAAGAGATGCTGTCGGTGGCCAGAAGAATTGCGGGACACTTTCGGCGTACAGGCACCACGTACAGAAGACTGGAGCACCACCAAAAACGCCTGAACCTGCCCTGCCATCATCTGAAGCAAGAAGTGGTAACGAGGTGGAATTCAACCCTATATATGCTTCAGAGGTTGGAGGAGCAGCAAAAGGCCATTCAAGCCTATACAATTGAGCACGATATAGGAGGTGGAATGTACCTGTCTCAAGCGCAGTGGAGAATGATTTCAACGTTGTGCAAGGTTCTGCAACCTTTTGAACTTGCCACACGTGAAGTCAGTTCAGACACTGCCAGCCTGAGTCAGGTCATTCCCCTCATCAGGCTTTTGCAGAAGAAGCTGGAGGCATTGAAGGAGGAGCTAAAAGGGAGCGATTCCGCTAGGCATGTGGGACTTGTGGATGGAGCCCTTAATTCGCTTAACAAGGATTCACGGGTGGTCAATCTGTTGAAATCAGAGCACTACATTTTGGCCACCGTGCTCGATCCTAGATTTAAAACCTACCTTGGATCTCTCTTTCCGGCAGACACAAGTCTGCTGGGGTTCAAAGAACTGCTGGTGAGAAAATTGTCAAGTCAAGCGGAACGCGACCTGTCAACATCTCCTCCTTCACATGCTCCCACAACTGGGGGTGCGAGGAAAAGGCTCAGAATTCCGAGCCCAACCGCTGGCGGTGATGCAGGGCAGTCTGGAGCGACTGCTGATGCTGACATCTGGTCCGGACTGAAGGACCTGACAACGATTATGGACATGTCGTCTACTGTCACTGCATATGATTCTCTCACCATTGAAAGAATGGTGGAGGATTATATGAGTGACCGCATCCAAGTAGGCACGTCAGACAGTCCGTACTTATACTGGCAGGAAAAAGAGGCAATTTGGAGGCCCTTGCACAAACTGGCTTTATTCTACCTAAGTTGCCCTCCCACAAGTGTGTACTCCGAAAGAGTGTGCCGCTCACCTTGTCAGCAATCGGCGTACGAGGTTACTTCCAGAAAATGTGGAGAAGATGATGTTCATTAAAATGAATTATAATCAATTCCTCCGTGGAGACATTGACCAGCAGCAATTGCCTCCACAAAGTACACAGGGAGCTGAGATGGTGGATTCCAGTGGGGACGAATTGATAATCTGTGAGGAGCGGAATGTACACGGTGATATATCGGAGGATGATGATGAGGTGGACATCTTGCCTCTGTAGAGCCAGTTTGTGCAAGGAGAGATTAATTGCTTCTTTTTCGATGGGGGTCCAAACCAACCCGTCATTTCAGTCACAGTCGTGTGGCAGACCCTGTCACTGAAATGATGGGTTGGTTAAAGTGTGCATGTCCTGTTTATACAACATAAGGGTGAGTGGGAGGGCCCAAGGACAATTCCATCTTGCACCTCTTTTTTCTTTCATTTTTCTTTGCGTCTTGTGCTGTTTGGGGAGTGTTTTTTGGAAGGGCCATCCTGCGTGACACTGCAGTGCCACTCCTAGATGGGCCAGGTGTTTGTGTCGGCCACTAGGGTCGCTTAGCTTACTCACACAGCTACCTCATAGCGCCTCTTTTTTTCTTCTTTGCGTCATGTGCTGTTTGGGGAGTGTTTTTTGGAAGGGCCATCCTGCGTGACACTGCAGTGCCACTCCTAGATGGGCCAGGTGTTTGTGTCGGCCACTAGGGTCGCTTAGCTTACTCACACAGCTACCTCATTGCGCCTCTTTTTTTCTTCTTTGCGTCATGTGCTGTTTGGGGAGTGTTTTTTGGAAGGGCCATCCTGCGTGACACTGCAGTGCCACTCCTAGATGGGCCAGGTGTTTGTGTCGGCCACTACGGTCGCTTAGCTTAGTCGTCCAGCGACCTCGGTGCAAATTTTAGGACTAAAAATAATATTGTGAGGTGTGAGGTGTTCAGAATAGACTGAAAATGAGTGGAAATTATGGTTATTGAGGTTAATAATACTTTGGGATCAAAATGACCCCCAAATTCTATGATTTAAGCTGTTTTTTAGGGTTTTTTGAAAAAAACACCCGAATCCGACAAAAAAAATTCGGTGAGGTTTTGCCAAAACGCGGTCGAACCCAAAACACGGCCGCGGAACCGAACCCAAAACCAAAACACAAAACCCGAAAAATTTCAAGTGCACATCTCTAGTTATATAGCGCTGTGGTGTGTGCTGGCATACTCTCTCTCTCTGTCTCCCCAAAGGACTTTGTGGGGTCCTGTCCTCAGTCTGAGCATTCCCTGTGTGTGTGCGGTGTGTCGGTACGGCTGTGTCGACATGTTTGATGAGGAAGGTTACGTGGAGGCGGAGCAAGGGCAGATAAGTGTGGTGTCTCCCCCGTCGGGGCCGACACCTGATTGGATGGATATGTGGAAGGTCTTAAATGACAATGTAAGCTCCTTACATAAAAGGTTTGATGACGCTGCAGCCTTGGGACAGCCGGGGTCTCAGCCCGCGCCTGCCCAGGCGACTCAGAAACCGTCAGGGGCTCATAAACGCCCTCTATCTCAGATGGTTGACACAGATGTCGACACGGAGTCCGACTCCAGTGTCGACGATGATGAGGCACATTTTCAGTCTAAAATGATCAAGGCCATCCGATACATGATTATTGCAATGAAAGATGTATTACACATTCTGAGATTAACCCTGTTAATACCAAGAGGGTTTATATGTTTGGGGAGAAAAAGCAGCCAGTGACTTTTCCCCCATCTGATGAATTAAATGAATTATGTGAAGAAGCGTGGAGTTCCCCTGATAAGAAACTAGTGATTTCTAAGAGGTTACTGATGGCGTACCCTTTCCCGCCAACGGACAGGTTACGTTGGGAAACATCCCCGAGGGTGGACAAGGCACTGACACGCTTATCTAAAAAGGTGGCCCTGCCGTCTCAGGATACGGCCGCCCTAAAGGAGCCTGCGGATAGAAAGCAGGAAGCTATCCTGAAGTCAGTGTATACACACTCTGGTACTCTACTGAGACCTGCTATTGCTTCAGCCTGGATGTGTAGTGCTGTAGCAGCGTGGACAGATACTCTGTTAGACGACATAGATTCCCTCGACAGAGATACTGTTTTGCTAACCCTGGGCCATATCAAAGACGTAGTCTTATAGATGCGGGATGCTCAGAGGGACATTTGCCTGCTGGGCTCTAGAATTAATACTATGTCCATTTCTGCCAGGAGGGTCTTATGGACTCGGCAATGGACAGGAGATGCTTATTCTAAAAAACACATGAAGGTTTTGCCTTATAAGGGTGAGGAATTGTTTGGGGACGGTCTGTCGGACCTCGTATCTACAGCGACAGCTGGAAAGTCGACTTTCTTGCCTCAGGTTTCCTCACAGCCTAAGAAAGCACCGTATTATCAAATGCAGTCCTTTCGTTCCCAAAAAGGCAAGAGGGTCAGGGGCGCATCCTTTCTTGCCAGAGGCAGGGGTAGAGGTAAGAAGCTGCACCATGCAGCCAGTTCCCAGGAACAAAAGTCCTCCCCTGCTTCCACTAAGTCCACCGCATGACGTTGGGGCTCCACAGGCAGAGCCAGGTGCGGTGGGGGCGCGTCTCCGAAACTTCAGCAACCAGTGGGTTCGCTCACAGGTGGATCTCTGGGCTATACAAATTGTATCTCAGGGATACAAGCTGGAATTCGAAGCGACTCCCCTCCGCCGTTACCTCAAATCAGCCTTGCCAGCTTCCCCCATGGAAAGGGAGGTAGTACTGGCGGCAATTCACAAGCTGTACCTCCAGCAAGTGATTGTCAGGGTCCCCCTCCTTCAACAGGGAAGGGGTTACTATTCCACAATGTTTGTGGTACCGAAACTGGACGGTTCGGTGAGACCCATTCTGAATTTAAAATCCTTGAACACTTATATAAAGAAATTCAAGTTCAAAATGGAATCGCTCAGAGCGGTTATTGCAAGCCTGGAAGAGGGGGATTTTATGGTGTCGCTGGACATCAAAGATGCTTACTTGCATGTCCCCATTTACCCACCTCACCAGGAGTACCTCAGGTTTGTGGTACAGGACTGTCATTACCAGTTCCAGACGTTGCCGTTTGGCCTGTCCACGGCACCGAGAATATTTACCAAGGTAATGGCCGAAATGATGATACTCCTTCGGCAGAAGGGAGTTATAATTATCCCGTACTTGGACGATCTCCTCATAAAGGCGAGGTCCAGGGAGCAGTTGTTGATCAGCGTAGCACTCTCTCAGGAAGTGTTGCAACAGCACGGCTGGATTCTGAATGTTCCAAAGTCGCAGCTGATTCCTACGACGCGTCTGCTTTTCCTGGGCATGATTCTGCACACAGAACAGAAGAAGGTGTTTCTCCCTGTGGAGAAGGCCCAGGAATTAGCATCTCTGGTCAGGGACCTCCTGAAACCAAAACAGGTATCGGTGCATCACTGCACGCGAGTCCTGGGAAAGATGGTGGCTTCATACGAAGCCATTCCCTTCGGCAGGTTCCATGCGAGGATCTTTCAGTGGGATCTGTTGGACAAGTGGTCCGGATCGCATCTTCAGATGCATCGGCTGATCACCCTGTCCCCAAGGGCCATGGTGTCTCTTCTGTGGTGGCTGCAGAGTGCTCACCTTCTCGAGGGTCGCAGGTTCGGCATACAGGACTGGGTCATGGTGACCACGGATGCAAGCCTCCGAGGGTGGGGGGCAGTCACTCAGGGAAGAAACTTCCAAGGGCTGTGGTCAAGTCTGGAGACTTCTCTACACATAAATATACTGGAACTAAGGGCCATTTACAACGCCCTGAGTCAAACAGAGCCCCTGCTTCAAAACCGGCCAGTACTGATTCAGTCAGACAACATCACGGCGGTCGCCCATGTAAACCGCCAGGGCGGCACAAGAAGCAGGATGGCAATGGCGGAAGCCACAAAGATTTTTCGGTGGGCGGAGAATCACGTGCAAGCACTGTCAGCAGTGTTCATTCCGGGAGTGGACAACTGGGAAGCAGATTTCCTCAGCAGACACGACCTCCACCCGGGAGAGTGGGGACTTCATCAAGAAGTCTTCACACAGATCGCAAAGCGATGGGAACTGCCACAGGTGGACATGATGGTGTCCCGCCTCAACAAAAAGCTAAAAAGATATTGCGCCAGGTCAAGGGACCCTCAGGCGATAGCTGTGGACGCCCTAGTGACACCGTGGGTGTACCAGTCGGTATATGTGTTTCCTCCTCTTCCTCTCATACCCAAGGTACTGAGAATAGTAAGAAAGAGAGGAATAAGAACAATACTCATTGTTCCGGATTGGCCAAGAAGGACTTGGTACTCGGAACTGCAAGAAATGCGCACAGAGGACCCATGGCCTCTGCCTCTCAGACAGGACCTGCTGCAACAAGGGCCCTGTCTGTTCCCAAACTTACCGCGGCTGCGTTTGACGGCATGGCGGTTGAACGCCGGATCCTAGCTGAAAAAGGCATTCCGGATGAAGTTATTCCTACGCTGATAAAGGCTAGGAAAGAGCTGTCACAGCTGTCACAGCAAAGCATTATCACCGTATATGGCGAAAATATGTTGCTTGGTGTGAGGCCAGGAAGGCCCCTACAGAGGAATTCCAGCTGGGTCGATTCCTGCACTTCCTACAGTCAGGGGTGACTATGGGCCTAAAATTGGGGTCCATAAAGGTCCAGATTTCGGCCCTATCCATTTTCTTTCAAAAAGAACTGGCTTCACTGCCTGAGGTTCAGACGTTTGCTAAGAGAGTGCTGCATATTCAGCCCCCTTTTGTGCCACCAGTGGCACCCTGGGATCTTAACGTTGTGTTGGATTTCCTGAAATCCCACTGGTTTGAGCCACTTAGGACCGTGGAACTAAAGTATCTCACGTGGAAAGTGGTCATGCTGTTGGCCTTAGCATCGGCTAGGCTTGTGTCGGAATTGGCGGCTTTGTCATGTAAAAGCCCATATCTGATCTTCCATAGGACAGGGCAGAATTAAGGACTCGTCCCCAATTTCTCCCAAAGGTGGTATCATCGTTTCATTTGAACCAACCTATTGTGGTGCCTGCGGCTACTCGGGTCTTGGAGGACTCCAAGTTACTGGACGTAGTCAGGGCTTTGAAAATATATGTTTCCAGAACGGCTGGAGTCAGGAAGACTGACTCGCTGTTTATCCTGCATGCACCCAACAAGCTGGGTGCTCCTGCTTCAAAGCAAACTATTGCACGCTGGATCTGTAGCACGATTCAGCTAGCTCATTCTGCGGCTGGATTGCCGCATCCAAAATCAGTAAAAGCCCATTCCACAAGGAAGGTGGGCTCTTCTTGGGCGGCTGCCCGAGGGGTCTCGGCTTTACAGCTTTGCCGAGCGGCTACTTGGTCGGGTTCAAACACATTTGCAAAGTTCTACAAGTTTGATACCCTGGCTGAGGAGGACCTTGTGTTTGCTCATTCGGTGCTGCAGAGTCATCCGCACTCTCCCGCCCGTTTGGAAGCTTTGGTATAATCCCCATGGTCCTTACGGAGTTCCCAGCATCCACTAGGACGTCAGAGAAAATAAGAATTTACTCACCAGTAATTCTATTTCTCGTAGTCCGTAGTGGATGCTGGGCGCCCGTCCCAAGTGCGGACTTTCTGCAATACGTGTATATAGTTATTGCTTCAATAAGGGTTATTGTTATGAGCCATCCGTTGAGTGAGGCTCAGTTGTTGTTCATACTGTTAACTGGGTAAGGTTATCACAAGTTGTACGGTGTGATTGGTGTGGCTGGTATGAGTCTTACCCTGGATTCAAATTTCCTTTCCTTGTAATGTCAGCTCGTCCGGGCACAGTTTCCCTAACTGAGGTCTGGAGGAGGGGCATAGAGGGAGGAGCCAGTGCACACCAGATAGTACCTAATCTTTTCTTTAGAGTGCCCAGTCTCCTGCGGAGCCCGTCTATTCCCCATGGTCCTTACGGAGTTCCCAGCATCCACTACGGACTACGAGAAATAGAATTACCGGTGAGTAAATTCTTATTTTTACATTATTTATTGATTTTCCACCCCCATTTTATATGTTTTATGTTTGTTCTTGTCATGTTTTTGTTTACTGGTAATAGGTAGTCACACGTTTATCATTTTATGTGGTTTTAAACTGAAAACCCAATCACTCTTGAATTTTTTTCAATAAAATAGATTTAAAAAGAATTGTGAATACAAAACAAATATATTGCATTGAGTGTTCCTGTAATTGTCACACACACACTCCTGCTTACTCCTCCAAGCCGGACACAAACACAGTCAGAAACACACACACACTCCTACTAACCCCTCCAGGCTGGACACACACAGAAAAACACGCACACTCCTGCTTACCCCTCCAGGTCGGACACACACAGAAACACACGCACACTCCTGCTTACCCCTTCATGCCGGACACAAACACACACAGAAACACACGCACACTCCTGCTTACCACTCCAGCTCTGGACACACACAGAAACACACGCACACTCCTGCTTACCCCTCCAGGTCGGACACACACAGAAACACACGCACACTCCTGCTTACCCCTTCAAGCCGGACACAAACACACACAGAAACACACGCACACTCCTGCTTACCACTCCAGCTCTGGACACACACAGAAACACACGCACACTCCTGCTTTCCCCTCCAGGCCGGACACAAACACCCATAGAAACACTAGAGATGAGCGGGTTCGGTTCCTCGGAATCCGAACCCGCCCGAACTTCAGCTTTTTTTACACGGATCCGAGCGACTCGGATCTTCCCGCCTTGGTCGGTTAACCCGAGCGCGCCCGAACGTCATCATGACGCTGTCGGATTCTCGCGAGGCTCGGATTCTATCGCGAGACTCGGATTCTATATAAGGAGCCGCGCGTCGCCGCCATTTTCACACGTGCATTGAGATTGATAGGGAGAGGACGTGGCTGGCGTCCTCTCCATTTAGATTAGAAGAGAGAGAGTGAGATTGAGACAGAGACACTTGATTTACTGGAGCTTAGGAGTACTAGAGAGTGCAGAGTTTACTAGTGACTGACCACTGACCAGTGACCACCAGTGCAGTTTTATTTAATATAATCCGTTCTCTGCCTGAAAAAAACGATACACAGTGACTCAGTCACATACCATATCTGTGCTCAGCCCAGTGTGCTGCATCATCTATGTATAATATCTGACTGTGCTCACACAGCTTAATTGTGGGGGAGACTGGGGAGCAGTTATAGGTTATAGCAGGAGCCAGGAGTACATATTATTAAAATTAAACAGTGCACACTTTTGCTGCAGGAGTGCCACTGCCAGTGTGACTGACCAGTGACCTGACCACACTGACCACCAGTATAGTATACTATATTGTGATTGCCTGAAAAAGTTAAACACTCGTCGTGTGACTTGTGTGGTGTTTTTTTATTCTATAAAAAACTCATTCTGCTGACAGTGTCCAGCAGGTCCGTCATTATATAATATATACCTGTCCGGCTGCAGTAGTGATATATATATATATTTTTTATATCATTATTTATCATCCAGTCGCAGCAGACACAGTACGGTAGTTCACGGCTGTAGCTACCTCTGTGTCGGCACTCGGCAGTCCATCCATAATTGTATACCACCTACCCGTGGTTTTTTTTTCTTTCTTCTTTATACATACTACATCTCATTATCATCCAGTCTATATTAGCAGCAGACACAGTACAGTACGGTAGTCCACGGCTGTAGCTACCTCTGTGTCGGCACTCGGCAGTCCATCCATAATTGTATACCACCTACCCGTGGTTTTTTTTTTCTTCTTTATACATACTACATCTCATTATCATCCAGTCTATATTAGCAGCAGACACAGTACAGTATGGTAGTCCACGGCTGTAGCTACCTCTGTGTCGGCACTCGGCAGTCCATCCATAATTGTATACCACCTACCCGTGGTTTTTTTTTCTTTCTTCTTTATACATACTACATCTCATTATCAACCAGTCTATATTAGCAGCAGACACAGTACAGTACGGTAGTCCACGGCTGTAGCTACCTCTGTGTCGGCACTCGGCAGTCCGTCCATAATTGTATACCACCTACCCGTGGTTTTTTTTTCTTTCTTCTTTATACATACTACATCTCATTATCATCCAGTCTATATTAGCAGCAGACACAGTACAGTACGGTAGTCCACGGCTGTAGCTACCTCTGTGTCGGCACTCGGCAGTCCATCCATAATTGTATACCACCTACCCGTGGTTTTTTTTTTCCTTCTTTATACATACTACATCTCATTATCATCCAGTCTATATTAGCAGCAGACACAGTACAGTACGGTAGTCCACGGCTGTAGCTACCTCTGTGTCGGCACTCGGCAGTCCATCCATAATTGTATACCACCTACCCGTGGTTTTTTTTCTTTCTTCTTTATACATACTACATCTCATTATCATCCAGTCTATATTAGCAGCAGACACAGTACAGTACGGTAGTCCACGGCTGTAGCTACCTCTGTGTCGGCACTCGGCAGTCCGTCCATAATTGTATACCACCTACCCGTGGTTTTTTTTTCTTTCTTCTTTATACATACATACTACATCTCTTTATCAACCAGTCTATATTAGCAGCAGACACAGTACGGTAGTCCACGGCTGTAGCTACCTCTGTGTCGGCACTCGGCAGTCCGTCCATAATTGTATACCACCTACCCGTGGTTTTTTTTTCTTTCTTCTTTATACATACATACTACATCTCTTTATCAACCAGTCTATATTAGCAGCAGACACAGTACAGTACGGTAGTCCACGGCTGTAGCTACCTCTGTGTCGGCACTCGGCAGTCCATCCATAATTGTATACTAGTATCCATCCATCTCCATTGTTTACCTGAGGTGCCTTTTAGTTGTGCCTATTAAAATATGGAGAACAAAAATGTTGAGGTTCCAAAATTAGGGAAAGATCAAGATCCACTTCCACCTCGAGCTGAAGCTGCTGCCACTAGTCATGGCCGAGACGATGAAATGCCAGCAACGTCGTCTGCCAAGGCCGATGCCCAATGTCATAGTACAGAGCATGTCAAATCCAAAACACCAAATATCAGTAAAAAAAGGACTCCAAAACCTAAAATAAAATTGTTGGAGGAGAAGCGTAAACTTGCCAATATGCCATTTACCACACGGAGTGGCAAGGAACGGCTGAGGCCCTGGCCTATGTTCATGGCTAGTGGTTTAGCTTCACATGAGGATGGAAGCACTCAGCCTCTCGCTAGAAAAATGAAAAGACTCAAGCTGGAAAAAGCACAGCAAAGAACTGTGCGTTCTTCGAAATCCCAAATCCACAAGGAGAGTCCAATTGTGTCGGTTGCGATGCCTGACCTTCCCAACACTGGACGTGAAGAGCATGCGCCTTCCACCATTTGCACGCCCCCTGCAAGTGCTGGAAGGAGCACCCGCAGTCCAGTTCCTGATAGTCAGATTGAAGATGTCAGTGTTGAAGTACACCAGGATGAGGAGGATATGGGTGTTGCTGGCGCTGGGGAGGAAATTGACCAGGAGGATTCTGATGGTGAGGTGGTTTGTTTAAGTCAGGCACCCGGGGAGACACCTGTTGTCCGTGGGAGGAATATGGCCGTTGACATGCCTGGTGAAAATACCAAAAAAATCAGCTCTTCGGTGTGGAAGTATTTCACCAGAAATGCGGACAACATTTGTCAAGCCGTGTGTTCCCTTTGTCAAGCTGTAATAAGTAGGGGTAAGGACGTTAACCACCTCGGAACATCCTCCCTTATACGTCACCTGCAGCGCATTCATAATAAGTCAGTGACAAGTTCAAAAACTTTGGCCGACAGCGGAAGCAGTCCACTGACCAGTAAATCCCTTCCTCTTGTAACCAAGCTCACGCAAACCACCCCACCAACTCCCTCAGTGTCAATTTCCTCCTTCCCCAGGAATGCCAATAGTCCTGCAGGGCATGTCACTGGCAATTCTGATGATTCCTCTCCTGCCTGGGATTCCTCCGATGCATCCTTGCGTGTAACGCCTACTGCTGCTGGCGCTGCTGTTGTTGCTGCTGGGAGTCGATGGTCATCCCAGAGGGGAAGTCGTAAGCCCACTTGTACTACTTCCAGTAAGCAATTGACTGTTCAACAGTCCTTTGCGAGGAAGATGAAATATCACAGCAGTCATCCTGCTGCAAAGCGGATAACTGAGGCCTTGACAACTATGTTGGTGTTAGACGTGCGTCCGGTATCCGCCGTTAGTTCACAGGGAACTAGACAATTTATTGAGGCAGTGTGCCCCCGTTACCAAATACCATCTAGGTTCCACTTCTCTAGGCAGGCGATACCGAGAATGTACACGGACGTCAGAAAAAGACTCACCAGTGTCCTAAAAAATGCAGTTGTACCCAATGTTCACTTAACCACGGACAAGTGGAGCAGGGCAGGGTCAGGACTATATGACTGTGACAGCCCACTGGGTAGATGTATGGACTCCCGCCGCAAGAACAGCAGCGGCGGCACCAGTAGCAGCATCTCGCAAACGCCAACTCTTTCCTAGGCAGGCTACGCTTTGTATCACCGGTTTCCAGAATACGCACACAGCTGAAAACCTCTTACGGCAACTGAGGAAGATCATCGCGGAATGGCTTACCCCAATTGGACTCTCCTGTGGATTTGTGGCATCGGACAACGCCAGCAATATTGTGTGTGCATTAAATATGGGCAAATTCCAGCACGTCCCATGTTTTGCACATACCTTGAATTTGGTGGTGCAGAATTTTTAAAAAAACGACAGGGGCGTGCAAGAGATACTGTCGGTGGCCAGAAGAATTGCGGGACACTTTCGGCGTACAGGCACCATGTACAGAAGACTGGAGCACCACCAAAAACTACTGAACCTGCCCTGCCATCATCTGAAGCAAGAAGTGGTAACGAGGTGGAATTCAACCCTCTATATGCTTCAGAGGTTGGAGGAGCAGCAAAAGGCCATTCAAGCCTATACAATTGAGCACGATATAGGAGGTGGAATGCACCTGTCTCAAGCGCAGTGGAGAATGATTTCAACGTTGTGCAAGGTTCTGATGCCCTTTGAACTTGCCACACGTGAAGTCAGTTCAGACACTGCCAGCCTGAGTCAGGTCATTCCCCTCATCAGGCTTTTGCAGAAGAAGCTGGAGACATTGAAGGAGGAGCTAACACGGAGCGATTCCGCTAGGCATGTGGGACTTGTGGATGGAGCCCTTAATTCGCTTAACAAGGATTCACGGGTGGTCAATCTGTTGAAATCAGAGCACTACATTTTGGCCACCGTGCTCGATCCTAGATTTAAAGCCTACCTTGGATCTCTCTTTCCGGCAGACACAAGTCTGCTGGGGTTGAAAGACCTGCTGGTGAGAAAATTGTCAAGTCAAGCGGAACGCGACCTGTCAACATCTCCTCCTTCACATTCTCCCGCAACTGGGGGTGCGAGGAAAAGGCTCAGAATTCCGAGCCCACCCGCTGGCGGTGATGCAGGGCAGTCTGGAGCGACTGCTGATGCTGACATCTGGTCCGGACTGAAGGACCTGACAACGATTACGGACATGTCGTCTACTGTCACTGCATATGATTCTCTCAACATTGAAAGAATGGTGGAGGATTATATGAGTGACCGCATCCAAGTAGGCACGTCACACAGTCCGTACTTATACTGGCAGGAAAAAGAGGCAATTTGGAGGCCCTTGCACAAACTGGCTTTATTCTACCTAAGTTGCCCTCCCACAAGTGTGTACTCCGAAAGAGTGTTTAGTGCCGCCGCTCACCTTGTCAGCAATCGGCGTACGAGGTTACATCCAGAAAATGTGGAGAAGATGATGTTCATTAAAATGAATTATAATCAATTCCTCCGCGGAGACATTGACCAGCAGCAATTGCCTCCACAAAGTACACAGGGAGCTGAGATGGTGGATTCCAGTGGGGACGAATTGATAATCTGTGAGGAGGGGGATGTACACGGTGATATATCGGAGGATGATGATGAGGTGGACATCTTGCCTCTGTAGAGCCAGTTTGTGCAAGGAGAGATTAATTGCTTCTTTTTTGGGGGGGGTCCAAACCAACCCGTCATATCAGTCACAGTCGTGTGGCAGACCCTGTCACTGAAATGATGGGTTGGTTAAAGTGTGCATGTCCTGTTTTGTTTATACAACATAAGGGTGGGTGGGAGGGCCCAAGGACAATTCCATCTTGCACCTCTTTTTTCTTTTCTTTTTCTTTGCGTCATGTGCTGTTTGGGGAAGGTTTTTTGGAAGGGCCATCCTGCGTGACACTGCAGTGCCACTCCTAGATGGGCCCGGTGTTTGTGTCGGCCACTAGGGTCGCTTATCTTACTCACACAGTCAGCTACCTCATTGCGCCTCTTTTTTTCTTTGCGTCATGTGCTGTTTGGGGAGGGTTTTTTGGAAGGGACATCCTGCGTGACACTGCAGTGCCACTCCTAGATGGGCCCGGTGTTTGTGTCGGCCACTAGGGTCGCTTATCTTACTCACACAGTCAGCTACCTCATTGCGCCTCTTTTTTTCTTTGCGTCATGTGCTGTTTGGGGAGGGTTTTTTGGAAGGGACATCCTGCGTGACACTGCAGTGCCACTCCTAGATGGGCCCGGTGTTTGTGTCGGCCACTAGGGTCGCTTATCTTACTCACACAGCTACCTCATTGCGCCTCTTTTTTTCTTTGCGTCATGTGCTGTTTGGGGAGGGTTTTTTGGAAGGGACATCCTGCGTGACACTGCAGTGCCACTCCTAGATGGGCCCGGTGTTTGTGTCGGCCACTAGGGTCGCTTATCTTACTCACACAGCGACCTCGGTGCAAATTTTAGGACTAAAAATAATATTGTGAGGTGTGAGGTATTCAGAATAGACTGAAAATGAGTGGAAATTATGGTTTTTGGGGTTAATAATACTTTGGGATCAAAATGACCCCCAAATTCGCACACTTGACCCCCAAACTCGCACACTTCTGCTTACCCCTCCTAGCCAGACACAAACACACACAGAAACACACACACACTCCTGCTTACCCCTCCAGGCCGGACAGATACAGAACACACGCACACTTCTGCCGGACACAAACACACAGAAACATATGCACACTCCTGCTTACCCCTCCAGACTGGACACCAGGGGTGTATCTTCCTATTGGCCAGCATGGCACTCGCCAGGGGCGCCAATTGAGGAGGGGCGCCATCCAGAGGTGCCACACGCGGGCAGTAGGTAGATTCACTTTTAGAGGCAGCAGCTATCCCCCCACCCCTGTGTAGTTCCTCACCAGCAGGGATGCCCAGTAATGATCACAGCATGCAGCAGCGGCTGCTGGGAGTTGTAGTTTATGTAGAGTTTCTTGTCTGTATTGTGGTGTGGTGCTGGACCCCGGCGCCAATTACAGTGGCTGCTGCTGCTGCACTCTTTGATCATTAATGGGCATCCCTGATGTTGAGGAACTACACGGGTGTGGGGGGATAGCTGCCGCCTCTAAAAGTAAATCTACCTAAAAGTGCTGCCTTTAATAGTAAAATCAACATGGGGGCATATGTGTGTCTTGCACTGTGGGGGCATACATGTATCTGGCACTGTGGGGACATACGTGTGTCTGGCACTGTGGGGGCATACGTGTGTCTGGCACTGTGTGGGCATTTGAGTGTCCAGCACTGTAGGGGCATATGAGTGTCTGGTACTGAGGGGGCATATGTGTATCGGGCACTGTGGGGGCATATGTGTATTTGGCACTATACTCGGAGGCATTATGTGTATCTGGCACTGCACTACTGGGTTCATTATGTGTAACTGGCACTATACTGGGGGACATTATGTGCATCTGACACTATACTGGGGACATTATGTGTAAGGAGAACTACTGTGGGTATTGTGTGTAAGGCTGCTAATTGTGTGTGCATGTGTCAGGGGTGTGATTATATATTTATAGTTTGATATCATAATATAAAATTGTGAGGCCACGCCCACATTCCCAGGAGCATGCATGTCTTTCCATATATATATATTTTCTGTTTATATATATACAGGTTGAGTCTCCCTTATCCAAAATGCTTGGGACCAGAGGTATTTTGGATATGGGATTTCTCCGTATTTTGGAATAAATGCATACCATAATGAGATATCATGGTGATGGGACCTAAGTCTAAGCACAGAATGTATTTATATTACATATGCACCTTATACACACAGCCTGAAGGTCATTTTAGCCAATATTTTGTATAACTTTGTGCATTGAACAAAGTGTGTCTACATTCACACAATTCATTTATGTTTCATATAGACCTTATACACACAGCCTGAAGTCATTTAATACAATATTTTTAATAACTTTCTTTATTAAACAAAGTTTGTGTACATTGAGCCATCAAAAAACAAGGTTTCACTATCTCACTCTCACTCAAAAAAGTCCGTATTTCGGAATATTCCGTATTTCAGAATATTTGGATATGGGATACTCAACCTGTATATATATATATATATATATATAAAAACAGAAAACCCAGCACTCACCAAAGTAAACTCACTTATCCTCAACAATTCAATAAATAAATGATGGGGGTTTAGTTAGTGGATTGGCCAATGCACGGAAGCCTGCAAACCGATCGCCAAGGTACCCCACCTTCAAGCAGGTCCTACACTATCACATGGTCTTAAAACCTGACTACTTCACTGCTGTTACACACATCATCTGTCTGGGGAGTGCTGTGTTATGTGCACCTCACCCTTTGAGTGGTTAGTGCATTGCTGTACCCCGCTTCTGGGGTGGCGAGTGTTGTGGTTTCTTTTTGCATATATATATATATATATATATATATATATATATATATATATGGGCACTACTGTATGGCATAATGTGTGTAAGGAGTACTACTGTGTAGCATAACGTGAATAATGTACATTACTGTGCTGTGTAATGTGAGTAAGGCACACTACCAGAGATGTAGCTTTGCCAGACGGGGCCCCATAGCATACTTTCATGCCGCGTAACAGGCACGCCCCCCGCTGCTGCCGCGCGTGCACCCCCTCCCACCGTGGATTACTCCATAGAACCCCTGCAGCAATCACCATTAGGGCTGCACTGCCGCCTCATCCGCTCTCCCGTCCGGCCCGGCTCCACCTCGTGTCTCCTCACAGATGCTGGGAGGAGGCGTGGCCATGGTCCTGGGATGTCCCTGCAGACTCAGCCACGCCTCTTCCCAGCATTAATACTCAGGAGAGGTGGAGCTGGTGGCCGGGTGAGCAGGTGTGGCTGCAGTGCAGCAGCACAGCTAAAGGTAAAAGATGCCAGCGCCAGGTCTCACTCAGTAACTACAGTAGGTGCAGGGGAAGGCTCGGGCCCCATAGCAGTCGCATCCCCTGAACCTATGGTAGCTACACCCATGCACACTTGTGATGCCCAGTATCTGCCCCCCAGCCACCGCTGGATACCTTAACCCACCAGGGACTGCAGGGGTTAATGTGTCTGGTCGGCTGGTTGCTAGGCAACCGCATCTGACAGGAGGACTAGCTGGAGGGCACTAGGACCCAGTGCCTCCTAACTAAAAAAATGCGGGGATTGGCTGCCCGCAGAGCGGGAGAGTAGAGGCAGGGTTGGCGCCCGTTCTGGAGGAGAGCGGGAAGAGACTGGCCGGAGCAAGGAGGAGAGAGCCGCTAGTCTGAGCCGTGAGAGAGAGGGATAGGAGAAAGCCGCCAGTAAGGGACGGAGCCGAGTGCCGCTGACTGCATCAGCTAAGGAGTGAAGAGAGGGAGAGCTGCCGGCGGGACCTGATGCTGCGCACCGCCGTACTCACAGCGGCTGCAGTGAGAGAGGGAGATGGGCAGCGTGTGAGGCAGGCAGGCGCTGTTGCGGCAGGCACACAAGGAGAGCTGCGGGGAAGACGTGGCCGGGCCAAAGGGGAGCTGCGGGCACCCAGAGGAGGGAGGACCGCGATCAGCAGCCGGCGGGACGGCAGGGGAACTGTCAGAGAAAGCCTGGAGGCAGAGAGCAACCTCTAGGACGAGGCTGACACACTCATCACTGCTACACAAGGGAGCTCCAGTGAAAGTGGACAGCGCCACTGTAAGCGGGTCACCAGGAGCTGTGAATATACTTAACTGTAATAAACCTTTGATACCGTGTCCCACCGTAGTGGTCCTTGTGCACTTTGGGGGGGTCTCCGTCCTTCTGCCCAGGTACTGCGCAGGTGTTCTACACAGATTCGGCCAGACGTCGCAACAAGCAAGAACTGGACGACCAGATAGGCCGCAAACGGACAGGCGTCAGACTCCAGGTACGCTGACATATCACAAAGTGGCGTCCGCGAACAGGAGACGAACAAGATGACGGATTCACAGGTTCCTGCTACTCCCACATCAGCATCACCCGGACAAAGAAACACAACCACCATGGCGGCATCACCGTTGACTATGCCGTACTATTTTGGAGCACCATGGTTACCGACATATGCAGGAAAACAAGTTCCGGGTTCCAGTACATTCAAAGAATTTAAAGACAAGGGGGTATATTTACTAAGGTCCCGATTTTGACCGAGATGCCGTTTTTTCTTCAAAGTGTCATCTCGGTAATTTACTAAGCAAAAATCACGGCAGTGATGAGGGCATTCGTAATATTTTGGAAGTCCTAGGAAAAAATCACGAATCAATACACCATCTGTCAAATACGCCTGCAATTTGGTAGAAATTGGGAATTTACTAAAAAGTGCAAAACACAAACACTGCCGACAATAGCCAAACACTGCCGTGATGAAATACAAATCGTGAAAAAGTGCTAAAAAAAAACCAGACCTGCTTTTTTATCCCGTGTTTGGATAGGCATGCACGGATCCATGAGATCCGTGCATGTTTTTCAGTGGGAAGGGGTGGGAAATGTTTTATTTAAAAAAAAATAAAAAAATGCATGGGGTCCCCCCTCCTAAACCAAACCAGCCTCGGGCTCTTTGAGCCGGCCCTGGTTGCAAAAATATGGGAAAAAAATTGACAGGGGTTCCCCCATATTTAAACAACCAGCACCGGGCTCTGCGCCTGGTCCTGGTTCCAAAAATACGGGGGACAAAAAGCGTAGGGGTCCCCCGTATTTTTTAAACCAGCACCGGGCTCCACTAGCTGGACAGATAATGCCACAGCCGGGGGTCACTTTTATACAGTGCCTTGCGGCCGTGGCATCAAATATCCAACTAGTCACCCCTGGCCGGGGTACCCTGGGGGAGTGGGGACCCCTTCAATCAAGGGGTCCCCCCCCCAGCCACCCAAGGGCCAGGGGTGAAGCCCGAGGCTGTCCCCCCCATCCAATGGGCTGCGGATGGGGGGCTAATAGCCTTTGTTGAAAGTTATGAATATTGTTTTTAGTAGCAGTACTACAAGTCCCAGCAAGCCTCCCCCGCAAGCTGGTACTTAGAGAAACACAAGTACCAGCATGCGGCGGAAAACCGGGCCCGCTGGTACCTGTAGTACTACTACTAAAAAAATACCCCAATAAAGACATTACACACACACCTTGAAAGTATAACTTTAATGCATACATACACACCACCATATACACATACTTACCTTATGTTCACACGAGGGTCGGTCCTCTTCTCCATGTGGAATCCATGGTGTACCTGTTGAAAAAATTCTACTCACCAAATCCAGTGTAGAGGGCTCCTCGGATAATCCATTTGTAATCCACGTACTTGTAAAAATAAAAAAACGGGACACCCGACCACGAACTGAAAGGGGCCCCATGTTTTCACATGGGACCCCTTTCCCCGAATGCCAGAAACCCCCTCTGACTGATGTCTAATTGGGTTTCTTCAGCCAATCAGGGAGCGCCACGTTGTGGCACCCACCTGATCGGCTGTGTGCTCCTGTACTGTCTGACAGGCGGCACACGGCAGTGTTACAATGTAGCGCCTATGCGCTCCATTGTAACCAATGGTGGGAACTTTGTGGTCAGCGGTGAGGTCACTTTCGGTCAACCGCTGACCACAAAGTTCCCACCATTGGTTACAATGGAGCGCATAGGCGCTACATTGTAACACTGCCGTGTGCCGCCTGTCAGACAGTACAGGAGCACACAGCCGATCAGGAGGGTGCCAAAACGTGGCGCTCCCTGATTGGCTGAAGAAACCCACTTAGACATCAGTCAGAGGGGGTTTCTGGCATTCGTGGAAAGGGGTCCCATGTGAAAACATGGGGCCCCTTTCAGTTCGTGGTCGGGTGTCCCGTTTTTTTTATTTTTACAAGTACGTGGATTACAAATGGATTATCCGAGGAGCCCTCCACACTGGATTTGGTGAGTAGAATTTTTTCAACAGGTACCCCATGGATTCTACATGGAGAAGAGGACCGACCCTCGTGTGAACATAAGGTAAGTATGTGTATATGGTGGTGTGTATGTATGCATTAAAGTTATACTTTCAAGGTGTGTGTGTTATGTCTTTATTGGGGTATTTTTTTAGTAGTAGTACTACAGGTACCAGCGGGCCCGGTTTTCCGCTGCATGCTGGTACTTGTGGTTCTCCAAGTACCAGCATGCGGGGGAGGCTTGCTGGGACTTGTAGTACTGCTACTAAAAACAATATTCATAACTTACAACAAAGGCTATCAGCCTCCCATCCGCAGCCCATTGGATGGGAGGGACAGCCTCGGGCTTCACCCCTGGCCCTTGGGTGGCTGGAGGGGGGGGGACCCCTTGATTGAAGGGGTTCCCACTCCTCCAGGGTACCCCGGCCAGGGGTGACTAGTTGGGTATTTAATGCCACGGCCGCAGGGCGCTGTATAAAAGTGACCCCCGGCTGTGGCATTATCTGTCCAGCTAGTGGAGCCCGGTGCTGGTTTAAAAAATACGGGGGACCCCTACGCTTTTTGTCCCCCGTATTTTTGGAACCAGGACCAGGCGCAGAGCCTGGTGCTGGTTGCTTAACTATGGGGGAACCCCTGTCAATTTTTTTCCCACATTTTTGCAACCAGGGCCGGCTCAAAGAGCCCGAGGCTGGTTTGGCTTAGGAGGGGGGACCCCACGCAATTTTTTTTTTAAGTTTAAACATTTTTTTTTTTTTTTTTACAAGGTGCACAATGAAGCCCAGCACAGATCTCTCAGATCCGGCAGAGATTCATTGTATTAAAGTCGGCAGTGTTCTACAAGTCACTCACGTAAAACACTGCCTAAAAAAACGAATGACATCGACATCGGAAAAACCGAAAATGCAGAATACGGCAGCTTAGTAAATTAGTCGTAATCAATTCAAAAAGTTGCATATTTACACTTTCGATGTCATTCGTGATTGAACTTTGACCTCAAACGGGAAAATACGATTCTTAGTAAATTTACCCCAAGATGTACTCCATGTTCCACCTGTACTCACTAACCGAAGAACAGAAAATAGAGATCGTGATGGGTCAATTGACGGATTCGGCACCACGGGAAGTGAAGGCATGGGAAAACAGTGAAAAGAAGACATGCATCTTCAAGAAGCTAGTGACCATATTCGACTGCCAGACCATAGCGGAATTAAAGAGCCGCCTTTATGCGAGGAAACAAAGACCCGATGAATCACTGCGTGACTTTGCGCTGGCCCTACAAGAAGCTGCAAAGACTATACGGGCTCTGGATGAACGAGAAGTCGAAGGGATAGACAGAAAATTAACAGACCTGTTTGTGGAAGGGGCAAGAGGAGAGACGATTCACTCTCAAATGCGTATGGAGAGACGACAGCAACCAGGGAGCTCCTTCTCCGAATTCAAAGAGACGGTGCTGCAGATCCTTGGGAAAAATCACAGTAATAATGTCGAGAAAGACGCGTCTTCGGAGTGGAGTGAAGAGGACAGCTACAGAGAAACTGCACCGCCCAAGAAACTTGACGGACTAACCCAAGTAGGAACAATCCTCCAACAAGCGCAAGCCTCACCGGGACCAGATTCGATGGAAACGCTCAACCAAAAGCTGGCGGAGATGACGGCGAATCTCTCCCGAATGAACCGAAGGATGGATGAGTTCGACAGGGACCAAGATAGGAATAGACGCCGAGAATGGCATCAAGAATGAGGTGGGACGTGGTAAGAGAATCTGGCCGAAGACCCACCGACCAGTTCGACTCTCAGGGGAGCCCGATATGCTGAGGGTGTCGACAGAGTGGCCATGTCGAAAGGAACTGCCCTGCGGCCGCTTTAAACGAAGAACTCCCGAGGCAACGGACCGACCTTCGGGAGAGAAACCAGTAAGTGGTCCACTGCCCCAAGAATGGTCCACATACGTCGGAGAGTGCCCGCACCTGAAGATCTGTATCAATGGAATTGAAATTCCAGCTCTGTTGGATACTGGGTCGCAAGTCTCCACCATCCGGATCACCGAGTTCCTTCAGCACCGGGACAAAGCCGCCATTGTGTCCCCACCAACCACCTGGCTCCATCTGCTGGCCAGCAATGGACAACCCATAACGTATCAGGGTTACTGGGAAGCGGACACAAAAATTGGAAACGCAACATTGCCCTGGCAAGGGTATCTTGTCACCACAGCTCCTAACACTCACCTACCTCCCGTCATCCTGGGGATGAATGTCTTGAAGAACTGCCCTGATGAGCTAGTGGAAGCCCTTCGGCAGGAGAAGCAGATAGCCGCCCCAGTGGAGCGGAGAACCTTGCAGCAGACGGTGCACCTGCTGGAGAAGGAGAAGAAATTCGCCAACCATCGAGGGGAGGTGGGGAAGGCCAGAATCGCTGACCACCGGGCCATCCTCTTGAGGTCGAACTCCGAACATGTTATTTGGTGTAGGGCGAGAATCGGTCCAGGAGGACGAGATTATGAAGCCTTGGTGGAACCCTGTGACTCGGAGGGCCAACAACCCTTCGCGGTGGTGAGAATGCTAGCAAAGGTGGAACACGGAAGAGTGCCAGTACGCATATTGAACCCGCACCGCTATGCTATCAGACTACACAAGTGCTGCCTGGTGGTGAAAATAAGCTCAATCGACTTCCAAGACATTGTGGGCCAGGATGTGACCACAGCTGCCCAAGAGACGGCGACCGAGGGGCCGTCGACAACGGGTCAAGAACCCCCATGGTGGGCTGATATTCAGGTCGGCAACGCAGATACCCCCAACGAACAGAAAGTGGGAGTATTACGAGTGGTGCGGCGGAATGCAGCAGCTTTTAGCCAACACCCTTCTGATTTCGGAAGAGCCGACAAAGTGTACCACCATATTCCTACCGGGACGACCCCTCCTATCAAGGAGAGACACCGACCCCTTCCCCCAGCCTTGTACCAGCCTGTGAGAAAAATGATAGAGGAGATGAAACACGCAGGAGTCATCAAAGAAAGTCACAGCCCATGGGCAGCTCCGCTAGTGATCGTTAAGAAGGACAGCAGCCTACGCTTCTGCGTTGATTACCGCAAGCTCAATGCGGCTACCCATAAGGACGCCTACCCGCTCCCTCGGATCGAAGAGCCCTTGATGGCCCTGAAGACTGCCGCATACTTTTCGACCCTTGACCTCACCAGTGGATACTGGCAGATTCAGATGGCCCCCGAGGACATGGAAAAAACAGCCTTCACAACGCTGATGGGTCTGTTTGAGTTCGAAAGGATGCCTTTCGGGCTTTGTAACGCGCCCGCCACATTCCAACGCATCATGGAACACTGTCTTGGACAGCACAACTTCGAGATGGTCTTGCTATACCTCGATGACATAATAATTTTCTCGAACAGTTACGAGGACCACTTGCAACATCTAGAAGAAGTGTTCCAACAACTGACAAACTGTGGTCTGAAACTTAAGCCCACGAAATGTCACCTGCTCAAACCCAAGGTCCAGTACTTAGGCCATGTCATCAGCGCGGAAGGCGTGATGCCCGACCCTGAGAAGGTCCGAGTTGTTCGGGACTGGCCAGTGCCGAAGACCGTTAGGGATGTCTGAAGCTACCTCAGGTTCGTGGGTTACTACAGACGTTTCGTGGAACACTTTGCCAAAGTGGCAGCTCCGTTGCATGAATTGCTGAGAGGTCAGTCTGGCCGCGAAAGGAGGGGATCATCACCAGTGCAGTGGGGCGAAGAACAGCAACAGGCTGAAAGGGTGGTTTTAGCAAAACCAATCCAGATCCAAAACATGAGCGGGTATTCAGATCCACAAAAAATACACATAACACAACATACAAAACTCAAAAAGTGCCCACCGCACATCTCTTATACACACATACATATATGCCCCTGCTTACCCCTCCATTGCTGGACACACGCACACACCCAAATTTGTGCTTACCCCTCCATCATTGGACACACACACACATGCATTGGCAGCAGCAGCAGACTGTGGGCAGTGCGGCGAGCAGCAGGTCTGGCGCTCCCCTTCTCCGCAAGATAGTGCGCAGCAGCGGTCAGCAGGTGGGCGGCAGGTCTGGGCCCTCCTTTTCTGTGCAGCGCTGCCACTCACAGCGGCAGGCGGGAGGCAGGTGTCAGGTCTGGGGCCCTCCTTCTATTCATTGCACTCACAGTGGGCGGGAGGCAGATGGCACAGACTGGGCCCTGGCTCCTTCTCTTTGCTGCACTGGCACTCCAGCGTTGGCCAGGAGGTGGGCTTAGACCAAGTGGAGTAGCAGCGCTGGTGGGCGGTAGTGGACTGGGCACTAGTAGCAGCGGCAGGTAGCGGCAGGACAACTGGTGGCAGTAGTGGCTGGCCGGGCAATAGGAGCTGACCGGACACCCCCCCCCCCCCCTCTGTCAGTGTACCGGGCCCGGGACTGAAGTACTCACGTGTCCGGGACTGAAGGACCCCCTTTGATGGCGGCTCTGCCTCAGGTGGCCAAATAATAATAAAATATTAAATGTATTACTGCCACTAATAACAATTAGGTACTGAGTGAAGTATCAGATATAGGAGTAACGCCATCTTACTTAACAAGTACTAACTGGGGCATTTGTGGAAACCAATGCCCCCTCCTTTTTGTTTCAAACATCATCATCATCATAATAATAATAATAATAATAATAATAAGATGAATAATAACAATAATTTTATACTGTAAAGTGCTTTTTCTCCAGCAGGACTGAAAGTCATTTTACAAGCATCAAAAACATAGCAGAGAAATGAAGTATTACAACACAAAACCCCCACCAAAAAGCAGTGAACAGATTGGGCAGAGTGAGCTTAATGCAGGGTTATTGCTGCCATTCTGATTAATAACTTCCACAGGTTACATAATCCACCTACCAAATGTATCAGATTGTACAGTCACTAGGGTCAGCCTGCTCTTCCTGGGGTGCGGGGGACTACCCAAAAACATACTTGTCTACTCTCCTGGATCCTGTGGTAGACACACAATTTTTTGTGTAGTCCCCCACAACCCCGGTAGGCACTTCTCCCGCATCCCGGCCACTTCCTAGTAAAGTGGGCAGAACATGAAGAATGAAATTGGGAATCCATGTTACGCAGTGAGGGGGAATTGATGCAAATATATGCTAATCATGTCATTTTGGCCCACCCACTATTCAGGTCTGTGCAATTTGTGGCATTTTGCTGCTATGAGCGGGGACTAATGATGCAAATAGTCGCGCCCCGTCCCGCCCCCATCACTGGACTCCTACATCACCTCTCCGGGCTTCTCCAGGAGAAGAAAGAACAGAAGTAAGCAAGTGTGTTTATGACAACATGCACTTTTCCCATGAACAAAGTTCACATACAATAATTCATATACATTTTGGAAATTTCTACTGATATGGATATACTGTAAGTAAAGGAATGTATTAGAGAATAGAGCAGTTAAAAAAATAATATATATGCACTTAGCAGTGGGAAAGTGTGAACAGAGGCCTGGGGCTCAGAGACCAGCCCCACAGCTTCCTGACACTATCAAATGTGGCCTGATTTGTGTCAGGACATTGTACGATGGTTTATGCGCCTGAAGCTGCTGGTTTCCTTCTGCTGTACTTGTGTGGGAACACTTCAGCTATTTTACAACTTTTACTTAGGGAGGGGGGCGAGGGATGAGTTCAGTCACAAAGTCTGCAACCCAGTGACGTGCGGTGAGGTCATAGGCTGGGGAGGCACTGATTGAGATATATATATATATATATATATATATTAAGACTAGTGGGGGCCCCAGGACAACTAAATTGTGGTGGCCCCCACCAATATAATTGTCTCTGGCACCCACCACTGACACTACTATGCCCCTTGGGGAACAGGAGAGGGAGAGTGAGGGGAGTGAGAGAAAGACAGAGGGGAAAAAGAGAGTGACAGTATCCAAGAGAGAAAGAGAGGTAGAGAGAGAGAAAGAGGGGAGTGAGAAAGTGAGAGCGTGTCAGGGAGAGAGAGGGAGAGGAACAAGAGAAATAGGGGGGGGGGGGGTTCAGTGAGAGATAAAGGCCCTCATTCCGAGTTGTTCGCTCGCTAGCTGCTTTTAGCAGCATTGCGCACGCTAGGCCGCCGCCCTCTGGGAGTGTATCTTAGCTTAGCAGAATAGCGAACGAAAGATTAGTAGAACTGCTACTAAATAATTCTCTGCAGTTTCTGAGTAGCTCCAGACCTACTCCTAGATTGCGATCACCTCAGTCCGTTTAGTTCCTGGTTTGACGTCACAAACACGCCCTGCGTTCGGCCAGCCACTCGAGCGATGAAAAAACGTCGCTCGAGCTTGTGCAAGTGTGTGAAAGTACTTAGCGCATGCGAACTGCGTACCATGCGCATGCGCATTTTCCACCTAATCGCTGCGTTGCGAAAAACGGCAACGAAGCGAACAACTCGGAATGACCACCAAAGAGAGAATGGGCCAAATGTAATAGAGTGAGAGTTTCAGAAAGTGAGAGATCTGGTAAGGTTTTTCAGTTTTTTTTAAAGTGGCAATCATCTACACAGCAAAACCAGGTTGATCTTGCAGTGTAAATGATTGTCACTTTAAAAAAAATTGCAAAACCTTACCAAATCTCTCACTTTTTGAAACTCTCTCTCTATTACATTTGGCCCTAGGTGTCAGGGAGAAACAGTGAGGGGGGGGGGGGTGTTCAGAGAGAGAGAGAGAGAGAGAGAGAGAGAGAGAGAGAGAGAGAGAGAGAGAGAGAGAGAGAGAGAGAAGGTGCCAGGGAGGAAGGAAGAGAGATGGTGCCAGGGAAAGAGACAGAGGGTGCTAGAGAGAGAAAGGGAGAGAGAGTCAGGGGGAGAGGGGGGGGGGGGGAATGAGAGGGGACAGTGGGGGAGAGAAAGAGGGGACAGAGAGAGAGCAGCAAAAGAGAGAAAGGGTGTCACAGATAGAGAGACAGGGAGTGGAAGCAGGAGAGAGAGAGGGTGTCAGGACGAAAGATAGAGGGAGGGTGTCTTGGAGAAAGAGAGGCAGAGAGAGAGAGAGAGAGAGAGGACCAAGAGAGGGAGAGAGAGGTGGTATAAGAGAAACAGAGAAAGTGATAGAGGGAGGGGTGCAAATGGAGAGTATGATATACAGATGTGTCCACGGTTATCTTGGCTAGTTTGCTGCACCTAGGCACAGCATGGTTTATTAACATAAACCCTTCTTAAGTCATTAAGTCATTACAGCAGGGGATTAAGTCCGACCACCCAGTCTCAGTTAATCCTATGAAAGGTCAAGATAAACATGGACCCATCTGTAGAGAGAGGGAGGAGTGAGAGGAAGTGAAAGAGAGAGAGAGAAGGGGCAGCGCACCAAAAAGACACTTCTACCCCTATGTGCTTCAGATGCCCCAACTACAGCTCCCCATCCTTCTAACACACCTCCCGGCCGTGACTGCTCGGAGTCCCGTTTCTTCTGCTGATGCTGCATTGCCCACAGCCCAGCCTTCTTCTGTACTCTCCCACCAATGTGACAGCCTGATGTTATGGAGGTCACTACTGGGAGCAGACAGCCAGGCACCTCAGTGTAACCGACCTTGTCCCCTTTCCAATACATCCCCGAATCGCGGCATTATGCACGCGAGGGGGGCGGGGCTTCGGAGCCGGCTAGGGATGGAGGGCCACTAGAGTGGCCTGGATCAGGGCAAAGTGTGGGGGGTCCCCAATATGTGGGGGCCCCGGAACAGTCGCCCTGTCTGCCCCTCCTATAATCCCTCCATGCTCGACGTTCCACCAATGCTGTAGCCACGAGCCCGGGCCAGCTTCAGTACCTGTCACCGCCGGGACCTGCTGCCACTTCCAGCCCGTCGCAGCACGTATGGGTGATTGGACAGCGGATCCAGCACTGGATCCGCAGTCCAATCACAGCTACCTCGCTGACATGGGGGTGGTGTCCCTGTCAGCGAGGCACTTGTTTAAGTGCTGCATACAGCATTTTTTTAATGGGCCTTTAAAGCCCAGTGCTTGGCCCCACCCCCTACTCTATCCCGTTCCCATTGTCTATGGGAGGCACTGCTATCAGTGCCTCCCAAACTAATTTGAAGAGTTAAAATTATTAGAATAAAATAAAGAAGATCCTATGACACAGAATATGTGTCATAACTTAAGTATCTTCTTTGTATTATTTTAATAATTAATCACAGGGGAGGCACTGCCTCCCCTGCCTCCCCTGACTGCACGTCCCTGATGCAACCTCTCTCTCTCTATAGCAAGTGACTGAGTCTGATAATTATTTAGCAGAACCAAGGGGGAGATTTATCAAATCTTGGGAGAGAGACAAAGTGGAGAGCTATAATGTATCAATCAATCAGCTTCTGTCATTTATCTCTCATTAACAGCGGGATGTACTGAAGGAAAAATTCTGTAAAACCCCTGTTTTCGGGGGGTTTACCACATTTTCAAATGTACTAACCCCCGGCCACCCGCATATCGATGCGGAGGGTATCGCCATCTTTTTATGGGGATACCCTTTAGAAGACTATGGGCTTCTTACCGTATCTCGCTGCCCCACGCCACCCCATGACACTCATGTCGACCCCCCTCACCTACGTCCTTGCAGACTCCCAGCACACTCCACGATTCCCCAACCCCCTCCTCCCCCCGCAACACAGCCATTTGTCCTTCCGACTGCAGGGGGGGGGGGGGGGGGAGCCCAGGGAATCAAGATCCTACTCTACACCCCATTGTCCAATCCTTGTGGAGCCCAGTGTACCTCGCAGAAAGAGTTTTAACAAAGTGACTAGGAGGGAGGAGTAGGAAGGAAGAAGGAAGTTAATGGTTAGAAACAGATACCTTTATGTGGAAGATGACTCACAAGATATAGTAAATCGGGTATGCTGGATGTCACTTCATTTCCCTAAGGTTTAGTGAAAAGATACCTTTATAAGATTTATACAGTTGTATTTATAGTAAGTACGGTACGGTTTGAAACCATACTTATATATCCCTCACTGTGGTGGACCTTTTAAAGGAGATTCACACCCTTCTGAGAAATAAGGTGACGGACCCACCCTTTTCGATTTATTAAGGGGTTGGAGAAAGAAAGGGGTAAGGAGAATCCCCGTCTTCAGACCTACTATAATTCCTGTTCCCCTTTCTCTGTCTTGCTATCCTCATTTATCGAGACTGGAATAACCACCAGGCGATAGAAGGGAAATATTGAGCGCAGAAAGGAAGAGAGTTGAAATAAAGATACCTTTATGTGGAAGACTACTCCTGAAAAATAGTAAGTCGGGTACGCCTAACACCATCTCATCTCCCTAAAGAATTTGGTGAAAAGATACCTTTATAGGATTTGCACCAGTGACGTGCGGTGGGGTGAGGCAGGTGAGGCAGGGCCTTTCCTGTCATACTGATGTTTGTGCCAGAGTTTTTACTGTATAAAGTATATGAAAAATACAAAGAATATGTTTGAAATATCTTTTTTGCATTATTCTAATAATTTTTATAGCCAAAACTCTGGAGTAAAAAGTCTATGGCAGGTGAGGCAGTGCCTCCCCTGGCTAACATTTCCACACATCTCAGATCAAATCTCACCAAATTTCCAGGAGTTTATACTGCTGCAGATATGCATAATGCCCAGATGTATGCTTTGGCTCATATATTGCATGTACAACTCATTTTCAGCTACTGTCATTCATACACAAGAAGGAGAATTATACCTGATGTAGTATAGATGTGTTTTTTACTAAAATCTAATGTAATACTGAATGTGTACTGTACTTTGCTAAATGGTAAGAACACTTTCATTGTACTTATGCCTGTACTGGATCGGATGTAAGTGTATCTGGGTAGAGATTACCCACACCTGGGCTTGTTGGAGGGGCCTGGGTCAGCTGCTGAGGGAGACAAATGCCCCGCTTGCTGTGCAACAACAGTTTTCTTTCTATAAGAGGTGTGGCCATGCCTCCTGGATTTGGTCACTCCCACCAGTACCCAGGCTCCGCTCAGCTCTTGATGGTATTGTCTGGGTGTAAGTATGCATGATGTTAACCTGGTACATAAGCTACTGGTGTAGAACTGGATCTACTGTATCTTCAGGTGCCTCGGACCAGGGGCGCTTTAATAGAGGAGGTGGTCCGTGTGCTCTCTCCGTTGCCCCCCCCCCCCCCTCCTCTCTGCCTGCAGCGCTGGAGAGTCTGAGCACTAGAGGGCCCAGACTCTACTGCGTATGCGCAGATCACCGGGGAAATGGCGCAGCGGCTATTTTCCCAGTGATTTCTCTACTGCACATGTGCACAACACCGTGAAAATGGCCGCTTCACCATTTTCACGGTGATTCCAGAGCACTGCTGAGGTCGGTGCGGGACTCTGGAGGGTTAAGTATTTAAAAAATGAGTGCAGTGTGTGCGGTGGGGACCCCCTCTGGACTTAGGGGCCCGTGTGCACTGCACACACTGCACCCATTATAGATAAGCCAGTGCCTTGGACTCAGAATATGGGCGTATATACATTTCTGTATTTTTTAAATAGTGTTTGTGGGAGGAATGTAATAGGGTGTGAGAAATAGGAAGTGAGAGATTTTTTAAGAGTTCTGTTTTTTTAAAAGTGGCAAAACCAAGTGAGAGAACTCTCACAAAATCTCTCACGTTCTGATTCTCACACCCTATTACATTCACCCCTATATGTTTTTTTCGTTATAAATGATGATTTGATAACATATTTATTATTTATGTGCCAAGCAGCATACTAACTGGTAAGTTAATGTTTATTAGCTTTGAAAAGTCATGCTTTGGTTATGGCACCGCCTCACCCATTTCCTCCCCTCTCCCACAGGAAATAATATTTTAATGTTCTCATTACTATTAACACATATCTCTTGCTTATTCCTGTCTCATTATAACCACCCACCAAATGTAATGTTATGATGAATTTTGTTTGATTCCTGTTGTATTGTTAGTAACCACTTCTCATGTTAAGGAACATTCTAACCCATTGCTGTGCTGCTTATATCAGGGACGTGCAGTCAGGGGAGGCAGGGGAGGCAGTGCCTCCCCTGTCATAATGATTAAAATAATAAAAAGATATTTATAACAGAGTCTGTTATAAATATCTTTTTTCATTATTTTAATAATCCCCCCCTGTGGCTGCTTGTGAGGGTGGGAGGCAGCGGGAGAGGTGCCTCCCGCTGCTAACATTAAAACTCCGGGCAGCGGGGGGCAGGCAGGGGGCGGGGCGCAGCAATGGGCTGTGAAAGCCCATTGAAAATTAATGGGGAAGCGGCACCTATACTGGTGCCGCAATGACAGGGGCGTGCGATGAATGCACGCCCCTGTCAGTGCCCCAGATGTGATTGGCCCAGCGGATTCAGTGCTGGATCCGCTGTCTAATCACCCCCTTCCCGGCTGCAGCAGGCGCCGTGGCCTGTGTGGGCGCCCGCTGCAGCCAGCACCGCTACTATGGGAGAGACGTCATGAGTCATGACGTCTCTCCCATAGTACAGCAGAGACGAGCCGGCGGACGGAGACGGAGGATGGCGCTGCCGGAGCGGTAAGTATGTATGTGTGTGTGTGTTTTTTTTTTTTTTTTTAAATGTGTTTGTGTTTGGGGGCAGCAACAGGGGCACTGCAATTGGGGGGAATAGCAACAGGGGCACCGCAACTGGGGGGCACAGCAACAGGGGCACCGCAACTGGGGGGCACAGCAACAGGGGCACCACAACTGGGGGGCACAGCAAAACCGCAACTGGGGGGCACAGCAACAAGGGCACCACAACTGGGGGGGCACAGCAACAGGGGCACCGCAACTGGGGGGCACAGCAAAACCGCAACTGGGGGGCACAGCAACAGGGGCACCGCAACTGGGGGGCACAGCAACAGGGGCACAGCAACTGGGGGGCACAACAACAAGGGGCACAGCAACGGGCACAGCAACAGGGGCCCAACAACTGGGGGGCACAGCAAAACCGCAACTGGGGGGCACAGCAACAGGGGCGCCACAACTGGGGGGCACAGCAACAGGGGCACCGCAACTGGGGGGCACAGCAAAACCGCAACTGGGGGGCACAGCAACAGGGGCACCGCAACTGGGGGGCACAGCAACAGGGGCACAGGAACTTGGGGGCACAACAACAAGGGGCACAGCAACAGGGGCACAGCAACGGGCACAGCAACAGGGGCACAGCAACAGGGGCACCACAACTGGGGGGCACAGCAAAACCGCAACTGGGGGGCACAGCAACAGGGGCACCACAACTGGGGGGCACAGCAACAGGGGCACCGCAACTGGGGGGCACAGCAAAACCGCAACTGGGGGGCACAGCAACAGGGGCACCGCAACTGGGGGGCACAGCAACAGGGGCACAGCAACTGGGGGGCTCAACTACAAGGGGCACAGCAACTGGGGGGGCACAACTACAAGGGGCACAGCAACTGGGGGCACAATTACAGGGGTCACAACTACTAGGGGCACAGCGACTGGGGGCACAGCTATTGGGGGCAAAGCTACAAGGGGCACAGCGACTGGGGTCACAACTACTGGGGGCACAGCTACAGGGGCCACAGCGACTGGGGGCAAAGCTACAAGGGGCACTGCTACAAGGGGCACAGCTACAACGGGCACTGCTACAGGGGTCACAACTACTGGGGGCACAGCCACAAGGGGCAAAGCTACAGGGGGCACAGCTACAAGGGGCACAGCAACTGGGGGCATAACTACAGGGGTCACAACTACTCGGGGCACTGCTACAGGGGGCAAAGCTACTAGGGGTACAGCTACTAGGCTCACAACTATTGGGGGAGCCTGCTCCATCCTCCCAGTTAGCAGCAGCACTCTCCCCTGTCTGTGCTAATGTCCTCCCGCGTCAGCGAGTGCATAATATTCATTAATTTCTCTCTCTCCTCCTGTGGATTACTTCATTTGTAAGTATAATTTTCATTTTTACAGGTACCGGCCCTTTTGGATTCTACTGGACAAGTGGACGTGACCGGCGTGGGATGTAGGTAAGTAATCTCTCTCTCATTTTTACAGGAACCACCTATTGGATTCTACATGGACAAGTGGACGTGACCGGCGTGGGATGTAGGTAAGTATGTGTGAGTGTGTAAGACTTAGTGTGTTTTAATAAATTTTTACTTTCACGGTGTGTGTGTTGTGTTTTTATTTGGGTATTTT